>NW_019945942.1:14757-19291 GCF_002910315.2 Salvelinus sp. IW2-2015 | reverse complement strand
ATGGATTTAGTGATCCAGGGCTAAGAAGATAGGATGCCAGTCTGGAATGGTAGTGATCCAGGTCTATGGAATGAGGTACCAGGTCTATGGAATGTAGCTGATCCAGGTCTATGAATGATAGTGATCCAGTCTATGGTATGGTAGGTGATCCAGGTCTATGAAGGTAGTGATCCAGGTCTATGGTTGGTAGGTATCCAGGTCTATGGAATGGTAGGTGATCCAGGTCTATGGTATGGTAGTGATCCAGGTGCTATGTATGGTAGGTGATCCAGGTCTATGGTATGGTAGGTGATCCAGGTCTATGGTAATGGTAGGTGATCCAGCGTCATGGTATGGTAGGTGATCCAGGTCTATGGAATGGTAGGTGACCAGGTCTATGGAATTATAGGGTGATCCAGGGCTATGGATTGGTAGGTGATCAGGTCTAGGG
The DNA here is from genome assembly GCF_002910315.2 of Salvelinus sp. IW2-2015. NCBI lineage: Eukaryota > Metazoa > Chordata > Actinopteri > Salmoniformes > Salmonidae > Salvelinus > Salvelinus sp. IW2-2015. The sequence goes on along the minus strand of NW_019945942.1, from coordinate 18,861 downwards.
ATGGTAGGTGATCCAGGTCTATGGAAATGGTAGGTGATCCAGGTCTATGGAATGATAGGTGATACCAGGTCTATGGAATGGTAGGTAGCGTCTATGGAATGTAGGTGATCCAGGTCTATGATGGTAGGTGATTCCAGGTCTATGGATGGTAGGTGATCCAGGTCTATGGTATGGTAGGTGATCCAGGTCGTATGATGGAGTAGGTGATCCAGGTCTATGAATGAGTAGGTGATCCAGGTCTATGGATGTAGGTGATCAGGTCTATGTATGGTAGTGATCCAGGTCTATGGAATGGTAGGTGATCCAGGTCTATGGTATGGTAAGGTGATCCAGGTCTATGGAATGGTAGGTGATCCAGGTCTAGGAATGGTAGGATGAATCCAGGTCTATGGAATGGTAGGTGATCCATGTCTAGAGTGGATAGGTGACCAGAGTCTATGGAATTAGAGAATGAATCATTTACAGTGAATGTTCGTGGTTTCTGGCAATGTGTTCATGTCACCATTTCACAAAGCAGTTGACTAAAGTGTGGCTATTGTGCTTTCATAATAAAAAAGCAACATAATCATGATTTTAGAAGACATCTCATAATTGCCATGTCATGCAGTTACAGAGCAGTAGAGTATCACACCAAGGCCCTGGACATGTCATGCAGTTACAGAGCAGTAGAGTATCACACCAAGGCCCTGGACATGTCATGCAGTTACAGAGCAGTAGATAGTGAGTACATACACGAGACCAAGGCCCTGGACATGTCATGCAAGTTACAGAGCAGTAGAGTATCACACCAAGGCCCTGGACATGTCATGCAGTTACAGAGCAGTAGAGTATCACACCAAGGCCCTGGACATGTCATAGTTACAGAGCAGTAGAGTATCACACCAAGGCCCTGGACATGTCATGCAGTTACAGAGCAGTAAGTACAAACCAAGGCCCTGGACATGTCATGCAGTTACAGAGCAGTAGAGTATCACACCAAGGCCCTGGACATGTCATGCAGTTACAGAGCAGTAGAGTATCACACCAAGGCCCTGGAACATGTCATGCAGTTACAGAGTAGTAGAGTATCACACCAAGGCCCTGGACATGTCATGCAGTTACAGAGCAGTAGTCACACCAAGGCCCTGGACATGTCATGCAGTTACAGAGCAGTAGAGTATCACACCAAGGCCCTGGACATGTTCATGCAGTTACAGAGCAGTAGAGTATCACACCAAGGCCTGGACATGTCATGCAGTTACAGAGCAAGTAGATCACACCAAGCCCTGGACATGTCATGCAGTTACAGAGCAGTAGAGTATCACACCAAGGCCCTGGACATGTCATGCAGTTACAGAGCAGTAGAGTATCACACCAAGGCCCTGGACATGTCATGCAGTTACAGAGCAGTAGAGTATCACACCAAGGCCCTGGACATGTCATGCAGTTACAGAGCAGTAGAGTATCACACCAAGGCCCTGGACATGTCATGCAGTTACAGAGCAGTAGAGTATCACACCAAGGCCCTGGACATGTCATGCAGTTACAGAGCAGTAGAGTATCACACCAAGGCCCTGGACATGTCATGCAGTTACAGAAGTAGAGTATCACACCAAGGCCCTGGACATGTCATGCATTACAGAGCAGTAGAGTATCACACCAAGGCCCTGGACATGTCATGCAGTTACAGAGCAGTAGAGTATCACACAAGGCCCTGGACATGTCATGCAGTTACAGAGAGTAGAGTATCACACCAAGGCCCGGACATGTCATGCAGTTACAGAGCAGTAGAGTATCACACCAAGGTCACACAGCCTTCTTGGGTTCTGTTTGCGCAGCGAACACAGGGGATGTTGGGTGAGGTCTAGCTCACAGCAGGGTTGGCCCTGCCCCGTCCCCGTCTYTCCCTACACCCGGAGGCTGCCCTTATCACCACATATAAAAGTCTAGTCCAAGGGTACGCAGTCACATAGTGTAGGTCACACCACAGAGAGAGAGAGAGAGAGCTTGGAGACCAGCTGTACAGTAGTACAACTAGGAAGACAACAGTAGTACAGTATTAGAATACAGGCTGAGAGAAACAGGCACTCAGGGACAGAGACAGAGGCACAGAAACATCCCAAAAAGCAAAGGAACCAAGGAGAGACGGAGGAAATAAAAGAAGACAAGTCCTACYGTAGGTTTCTCTCATACACCATAACCAGGTGAGGAGTGAAGCCAGGTTGCCAGATTGTGAAGAGGTATCCCTCCTCCCTGTACAGTATCTCTCCACATCGTCCACTGGTCTCTCCTGGTGTAGCTGGATCCTAGCCCACCAACATGGCAACCCTGAAGGAGAAGAGGACGTGTGGCCAGCGGTGTGAGGACTTTGGTCGCTTCGTGTGGAACTCAGACACTGGGGCCGTGTTCGGAAGAACACCTGAGAAATGGGGTATGTACTGCAGAGTGGGAAAGGTGTGGGATTGTTTGTGTCTGTGTGTGTGTGTGTGTGAGAGAGAGTGTGTGTGTCTGTGTCTGTTTGTCTGAGTTGGTAAAGAAGCGGTTGTTGGTTTGTTGGAGTATTGTGTAATATTCAGACTCCATTGAAACACTCATCTAGACTGGCTCCATGAGATTAAAGTGACCCGAGTGTACAGAACTCACACCTGACTTTGCTGTGTCCTTTGGATATCAGTGTGTGTAGTGTTATTTCAGTGTGTGTGGTGTTATTTCAGTGTGTGTAGTGTTATTTCAGTGTTATTTCAGTGTGTGTAGTGTTATTTCAGTGTGTAGTGTTATTTCAGTGTGTGTAGTGTTATTTCAGTGTGTGTAGTGTTATTTCAGTGTGTGTAGTGTTATTTCAGTGTGTATTGTTATTTCAGTGTGTGTAGTGTTATTTCAGTGTGTGTAGTGTTATTTCAGTGTGTGTAGTGTTATTTCAGTGTGTGTAGTGTTATTTCAGTGTGTGTAGTGTTATTTCAGTGCGTGTAGTGTTATTTCAGTGTGTGTAGTGTTATTTCAGTGTGTGGACATTAGATTGAAGAGAGAGCAGTTTGACTGATAAGCTGGTTGGTTTGTGAGGGGAGACTTCTCCCTCTGACCTCTGGACGATCTCACATTTAGATAAACCACAGCTCTCGCCCATAGAGGGCACCTTGGCCAATAGGCTACAGTCAGTCATAAAGACACATTGGACATTCAATGGGAAATACAGGTTTACCACTAACTACAGGCGCCAGACCTACAGACCGTAGGCCAAGAGATGCAGACTCTTACACCAAGCCCTGTCATCATCGTTGTTGAATGTAGCCAGGCAGAGAAGTTGGCTAAAGCAGATACAGACTGACTCTCTTCTTTGTCCGCTCTGTCTCTGTGTTCTGTCTCTCTCCTCTTTCTCTATTCTCTGTCCCTCTGCTCTCTTTTTCTCTCTCTTTCTCTGTCTCTCTGTCTCTTCTCTTCTGTTCTCTCTGTCTCTGCTCCTCTTTCCTCTGTCTCTCTTATCTGCTTGTCCCTCTTTCTCTGTCTCCCACGTTCTCTTTTCTCTGTCTCTCGCTCTCTTTCTCTGTTCTGGTGGGTCTGCTCTTTCTTCTTTCTGTCTCTCTCTCTTCCTCTGTCTCCTCTTTCGTCTGATCTCTCGTGTCTCTGTCTCTCTCTCTCGTTCACCACTTCCTCCTCTCTCTCCCCGCCCCCCTCTCTCCTCGTCCCTCACTATTTCTCTCTCCTCTCTCTCTGCTCTGTAGTGTACATCAGTCAGTACTATGTAGCGTTCTATGTGATAATGACTGGCCTGTTCTCCTCTGGCATCTGACTCTGATGTACACGCTGGACCCCTACACCTCCAGACTATCAGGACCGGTTAAACATCACCAGGTAACAACTCAGATGGAAATCTGTGTCCCAAATGGCACCCTCTACTATTCCCCTCATTATAGTGCACTACTTTATGACCACGGAGACCCTATTCCCTTATATAGTGCACTACTTTAGACCAGGCCATAGATTCAGCCCATTTGTAAAAATGTCCTTCACTATTTACTGTTTACTAATTTTCTGCTCCTGTAAAGAAGTACAATATTGTCCCTTGCGTCCTCACTCACCCTCCCTTTCTCTCTCTCCTCTCTTTCTGGCCCTCCCTGTCTCTGTCTA
>NW_019945942.1:6880-14732 GCF_002910315.2 Salvelinus sp. IW2-2015 | reverse complement strand
TCGGTAGACCAACAAGTGCATTGGAAAGGCTGGTCATGGCTGCGACATCTATACACTACGCTTCTATACTCCGCAGTGTGAGATACGCCTTGACTGATACTCCATACAGTCTCCGCAATTGATCTAGCTCTACTGCTGCTCTCAGATCTAGCTAGTTAGGCACACATAGACCATGCCCGAATCTTCCGTGCCTTACTTTGCCCCACACTGCCCAGTGCTTGCTCCACATCAGCGTGCGACATTGATGCGGCAAGAACATTCGATGGCGTGATGCAGACACATATCCTAGCGTTCGACCAGTGTGACCCTGCAATGCACCTCTGCGACATGCGTGAGTAGTAGCGCATCGAGTCACTCACACAGATGTCTCGCAGCATAAGACGTACGTTGTCAGGCTAGCTGTATCTTTCAAGATCTGAGCTCACATATCAGATTCCTCTGGTGATCTCATCATGCGACCTTCATCTTCTTGCGCACAACTGGAATATGCCTGCCTATCTTCGTGTTGCACATGCGTCCAGTCTGTGAAGCGTCTGCACGACCCCCATTGGTGTGTCTCGTCTCACCGCCAAGCTGCAGCTAACATGTCCGATGGTCTCCTTTAACCATCAGGCTCATCCGATCGTACGGTCATCCGTTGTGGTAGTGTCTCTATTACCGTGTTGTAGTGGTTATTTCAGTATGTGGTTGTTAGTGTGTTATTTCATGTAGTGGACAGTGGTTGAGATATGAGAGGAGAGACGAGCGAGTTGTGACTTTGATAAAGCTGGTTGGTTTGTGAGGGAGACTTCTCCTCTGACCTTGTCTTGGACTCTATGTCTCACATTTAGATAAACCACAGCTTCTGTCGCGTGCTCCATAAAACAGGCGACACCTTCCCCATAAGCTGCGTCCAGCACATCATAAAGACGACATTGGTACACTTTCAATGGGAAATACACGTATTGAACTCCATACCTACCAGTCCGAGCATCTACTCACCATCAGCGACTCTCAGGCAAAGTAACGATGGCAGTAGACTCGCCCCTCCGTCTACAACTCACTAACCCATGGTTTCTCAGTCCCTCCATCATACGGATTTCCGTTGCTGAGTGGGATGTCTATTATAGTCCAGGCAAGAGAAGTTGCGCTAAAAAGCAGGAAAGACAGACTGACTCTCTCCTTCTGTCCCCGTCTGTTCTTCTTCTGTCTTCTCTCGTGCTCTCTTCTTGTCTCTCTCTCCTCTCTCCCCTCCTCCACACCCCAGCCACCCCACAGGCACCCCATACCTACCTGTGTCATCCACTCACTATTTTCTCTCCCTCTTCTTCGTGTATGTGTCATTCAGAGTCTTCTAAAGGTCACCCTACCTTGGCTATACTTTTGCCTATCGCCTATAGTAGCGAACAACTTAGTCTTCGGAGCTTTGATCTATCAGGTCTGTGGTATGATAAACCACTGTGACACATAAGCATGTTCTACTGACTGTGCCCCACGATGAACCCTGAGGACTCTGAGTACACGCCCCTCCTAGCCACATGTTTTGCGTTCAACTCCACCGCATATAACCATTAACGAATCGGGTTTCCAACTGATCGAGTGGATCCGCCTTTGACATCTCACAGAGGTAACAACTCAGATGGGAAATCTGTTGTCCCAAATGGCACCCTACTATTCCCTACTATAAGTGCACTACTTTTGATCAGGACCCTATTCCCGTGTATAGTGCACTACTTTAGACCAGGGCCCTATCCCATCTAGTGCAACTACTTTAGACCAAGGCCCATAGATTCAGCCCATTTGTAAAAAATGTCCCTCACTATTTACTGTTTACTAATTTTCTGCTCTGTAAAGAAGTAACATATTGTCCCTTTGGCGTCCTCACCCTCCCCTCCCCTGCTCTCTCTCTCCTTCTCTCTGGCCCTCCCTGCTCTCTGTCTACCCCCCCCTCTCTCTCTCTCCCTTCTCTTCTGCCCCCCCCTGCTCTCTGTCTAACCCCCTCTCTCCATCTCCCCCTCTCTCTCTCTTCCCCCTCTTTCTCTCTTCTCCTGCTCACCCCCTCCCACGGTCACCCCATATCTCTGTAGTTTATACAGTCCGTGACCATATCTGGGATGGTGTCGGCTAACCTCTGCGTTGTGTGTGTGTGTGTGTGTGTGTGTGTGTGTAGGGGTGATGGTCTGGCCACCTACATACATTGAGGAGGATGTAGTACTCAGCTACAACATGTCTGATAAAGCCAGCCAGAGGAAGATGTCCAACTGCCTCAGCAACTTCCTCAAACGTCAGTGTCCAAGATGGCACCCTATGTAGTGGACTCCTGTTGTCCAGAGCGGAGGGTTCCATCCCATTTCAGACTTGATCAGTCAATTATCTCAAAGCAACCTACTACAGTTGCTAGTCAAATGCTTTGACCTCCCAGCATCACAAATCATTAAATCCCACCTTTTTCCCCCTCTCTCTATTTTTCTCCCTCTCCCTCCCTCTTTCTAATTCCTCCCTCTGTCTCTCTTCCTCCCTCCCTCCCTCTCTATTTTTTTCCCTCTCTCGGTCTCTCTCTCCCCTCTACCTCTCTGTCTGACTCCTCTCTCTCAGCCTACAATGACACGGCTCAACAGTCTAACTGTAACTGCACCCGGGGAGAGTACTTCAAACAAGAAGAGTTTGAGGCTCCACACCATACCAAGTACTCCTGCKGCTTCACCCAGAGCATGCTGGGACGCTGCTCCGGCCTGGACGACCCCACGTTCGGCTACAACGGCACCACGCCCTGCGTCATCATCAAGATGAACAGGGTGCGTTCACAGTCACAAACCAGCTGGAAATATTACATTACCTTATGTTATGTACATGACATTTACAAGTGGGGATGTTATAACACATTATAATACATTTATAACACATTAGGAAATTGCACTGACATGCATGATGTTTCTAACCCAGATCATCAACTTCCTGCCCAACAACGGGACTGGCATGGCTCCTCATRTGAACTGCACTATACTGGTGAGTATAAACCAAGATGGCTACTCGACACCAAAGCCATATATTTATATAGAAATAAATKTGTGGCTCTGCTCAACATGGCTGKCCAGGAAGACAGTTTCTCAGAACGTTAAATCTAGTCTGCCAACAGTATTTAATGGATTGTTGGTGTGTGTGCGCAGAGTGGCCATGATAACATAGACATGATCGAGTACTTCCCCACCAACGGAACCTTCGATCTATCCTACTTCCCATACTACGGCAAGCTGGCTCAGGTAACCACYACAACGCTGTCTTCTATGGAACTAATGTTATTTTGTGAAACTCAATGCACGGTTCACTTTCYCCTGGGGTGTATTCATTTGTCGAATTCCATTGCAAAACGTTTTGCATTGTAATCCATTCACCATTTAATCTAGGAATCTAACGTAAGGAAAGCCGAGCAAAAAGGAACAAGCCGGGAAGGATATACCTGAATTTGTCCAATACAAAAACTGTAATTTCGCCGAGGCGAAACACTCCCATTTGCGGTAAACGGTTTCCGTTCGCAAAAAAAGTCAGACTAAATGGATACACCCCTGCATGAACCCCTCTTTGATTTACAGCAAATGTACATACAGTTTCACGAAAAGTATCAGACCACTTGACTTTTCCACATTTTGTTACGTACAGCCCACTAATGCAACAAATGAAAAACGTTAAAAAAATGTTGCAACCCAGAAAATCACATTTAACATTAAACATTTCAGACCCTTTACTCAGTCTTGTTGAAGCACCTTTGGAAGCGATTACAGCCTCGGTCTTCTGTGGTATGACGCCACAAGCTTGGCACACCGTATTTGGGGAGTTTCTCCCATCTTCTCTGCGAGATCTCTCTCACTCTGTCAGGTGGGATGGGGAGTGTTGCTGCACAGCTATTTCTAGGTTCTCTCCGACATGTTAGGCTGGGTTCAATCTGGGACTCGTGCTGGGCCACTCAAGGAATACAAAGAGACTTGTCCCGAAGCCACTCCTGCATTGTCTTGGCGTGGTGCTTAGAGTTGTCTGTCCGTTGGAAGGTGAACCTTCGGCCCAGTCTGAGTCGTGAGCGATCTGGAGCAGGTTTACATAAGATCTCTCTGTACTTTGCTTTGTTTAACTTTGCCTCGATCCTGACTCTCAGCTCCCTGCCGCTGAAAAACCTCCCCACAGCACGATGCTGCCACCATCATGCTTCACTGTGTAGGGATGGTGCCAGGTTTCTCCAGATGTGACGCTTGGCATTCAGGGAAAAAGTTCCAATCTGGTTTCTTCAGACCAGAGAATCTTTGTTCTCATCGTGCTGAGTCCTTTAGGTGCCTTTTAGCAAACTCCAAGAGGGCTGTCATGTGCCTTTTACTGAGAAGTGGTTTCTGTCTGGCCACTCTACCATAAAGGTAGCCATTTTTTGGTACCCTTCCCCCAGATCTGTGCCTTYACACAATCCTGTCTCAGAGCTCTACGGACAATTCCTTCGATCTCAGGGCTTGGTTTTAGCTCTGACATGCACTGTCAACTGTGGGACCTTATATAGACAGGTGTGTGCCTTTCCAAATCATGTCCAATCAATTAGATTTACCACAGGTGGACTCCAAGTTGTAGAAACATCTCAAGGATGATCAATAGAAACAGGACGCACCTGAACTCAATTTAGCTTCTCATAGCAAAGGGTATGAATATGTAATGTATGTAATATTATGTAAATACAGTGTTTTTTAATTTTAATACAATTTGCAGAAATGTCTAAAAACATGTTTTCGCTTTGTCATTATGGGGTATTGTATGTAGATTGATGAGGATAGTTTAAAAAAAATACATTTTAGAATAAAACTTGAAAAAGTCAAGGGGTCTGAATACTTTCCGAAGACACTTCATCATAGAGTTTGACAGAGAGCACATCTTCGCTATAATTGTTAAAAACAAGCATTGTGGCAGTTGGTCCCTCTATCCAACTCTATGTCTAAACATGATTGGRATGAACCATGAACCCTCTCTTGGTCTCCCTCCACACAGCCCACCTACGTTAACCCTCTAGTGGCTGTGAAGTTCCACCTGGTCAAAGAGAGGGAGGCTAAGATCCAGTGTCGTGTGGTGGCCCACAACATCGCCTATCAAGACTCATACGAACCATACCAGGGGAAGGTGGTCTTCCTGCTCCAGGCTCTGAAATAATATATTTTACTAGACAAGCCAACAATCCAACCATCTAGGTCCTAACCCTGGTCAGAGCACATAGAGTTGGATAGTGTTTCCTCATCTTGTATTATGACTTTTGTACAGAATGTGAAGTGCAGTTGAGGGCTTTCTCCATTTTAAAGTAGTCTGTGGGAGATATCTTCACAATTTCTTTAACAAGTATTTCTTAACTCCATGAAATTCCCACCAGTTTGAGCCATCTATCCAAGTCTATGATCCCAACCAGGCAATCTGGAAACGCATGCTAAAGGAGTGGCACACTAACTCATATGTAATACCAGCGGTTGGACAGACAAGCTTGTTCTCATCAGGGTATGATGGTAATTCAGTTACTGCATCAAGGTCCTAGACGGTGTGGTTCTCCTTTTCTTTCTCCTAGTGTCCTACTCTGACAGCACCTCACCTGAACAGATGTGTTTCTTTCACCTCCAGATTTAATCTGGAAACCCAACCATCTCCGTCCGAAACAGTGGTTGTTTTGCTTCATTTTACCACTCTCTTTTACACAGCTTCTTAGGAAGGGTCTGTGACGTATGGTAATGCTGCTGCTTGTACAACCAACGACATTACTATGCATTGTATAAATGAAAACATTAAAATCTAAAGACAGTAATTCAAACACCCTCTATATTTATTCTCTATAATTTTCCAAACTCATTAGATAACAGAAAGAAATAAAGGTACGAGTCGACATTTTGTTCAGTTTTACAAAGTTCCTTGGGGGGGGCGGGGGGCATCTGTAGTGGACTCCCTATTTTGGCTTTTGACACAACCTGAAGTCTTGAGCTTGTTTCAACCATATGAATGTCTCCATCCTCCCAAGTTCAGTTCATTATAATACGCAGCTACTTCACTCTGGGTGTCGTTCATTAGGTAGAGCTTGAGATATTTAGAAACATTTTGGTACGTTTTGGGCTGCCTTGAGACAAAAACGAACAACGTTCTCTTGACTCATTTCTGGAGATTCCTGAACATGGTCACCTTGCTTTGAGGGGATGGTGGCCTTCGTCTCTCTACCGTCACAACACAGGGAATCTGGCCTCTGCTGTCTGTAGGTATTCACAGTGACACGCAGGGCCAAGTGACCGTCCAAAAACACACATTCTGACCAATCTTGAAATAGCTGCAGAAGGAAGTCACACCAAAAATATAAAGAAAATATTACTACAAATAAGTAAAGTACAAAAACACACACACACCACTCTCTTCTCCCTAGGAGGCATGTATAGCGAAGTATTCCTGTCACTTCATGACTTGACACCACTACTGCTTTCATTAATGTTAAATTACTTGTAATACACACAAGGCAGATTCAGGTTATCTCTGGAGGGATATCTTTTCTGTGGACCGTGTATCAGTTCACTCAAGAAAAACTAGTTTGGCAGAGAGAAGCTCACTTCCTGTAACGGGGAGGCGGGCTGAAAGACGAGCGACGTTGTGGAGATACACTCATAAGTAATCACAGCTGAGAAGGAGAAGAAAATAATTCATTCCACAAAAGGCATTATACAGTCAGTGTCCGTGGCAGCAACAGACTAGGTTTCCCAGAAGGCAATTGCGTTGGTGAGCTCTGTGCATGTCTGAGGGCAGCTGATGGAAGGAGAAGCAGGGGCCTCCTCGTAGATAGCTTGGTGGGGTGGAGGGAAGGCTGAGATGGAAGCTGAGAGAAGGGAGAGACTTTTCATGGGACATGGGCTGCATGCATTCAAATGGCACTATTCCTATACACTGCACTACTGTGCAATGATGGCCATATGGGTCATAAATGTAGTTCTCGTATATTGGAATAGGAAGCCTTTGGAACACAGCTGGTTAGTCATCAGACTGGCTGTTAGAAGTTGTTGAGTGAGAAATTACTGATTTAATCATTGTCGTCGTAGTCTTCGTCATCCTCTTCCTCATCTGCATGTAGGACACAGGGGGTGTGGCCTCGCGAGCCGCTGTAGTGTAGTCGTTGGAATCGGACGCCAACTGTGCCATCGGCGCTACTGAATAAACAGCAGGAACAGAAGATGGAATTAGTTAAGACCTTCCTGTTTACATCACTTCCTGTCCATTAAAAAAAAGAGCTCAGAAAGAGAGAAGAGATCATAAGTTGGATAGAGGGCACAACTTGAAACAAGCCTGTTTTGTATGGAAGCGTCACGAGGGCTTCCATCCTCCAGAGTGTAAATGACTCTGAAGTACAATCTCTATAGAAGAGACTCACCTTTTGTGTGACGGGTCCTCCTCCGTTTGTAGACGAGGCCCTGTGATGTAGACGTTGCTTATTGGACCCGTGGCCATTTCTGGAAGGGGAAATTATAATAAAAGACGCATTTCTCCAGCCTCCTTTACACACTCTCAGCCCAAGTATATAGGCTGAATGGTGGCCTTGGGAGCCCGTACCTATAGGTGGCTGGAGCAGCCAATACTAATAGGGTCGCCTGTGGAGCACCATACTGACCTGTAATAGGCTCCAGGGCTCGGCACCAGGTCGGCTTCCCTTCAGTCTCTGGTGAACAGTGGCCCACCTCACACCACAAGGCCAGCCCCATTCCTCTTCAAACGAATCTCCAATGTCATCCCAATGGCATCTCAAACATGTTGTCAAAGGGTTAACAGTACTACAACACTTGTAGGGGCGGAGGCAGGAGAGGGGGGGGTGGGGAGGGCAGTGAGAGGGAGGGCAGAG
>NW_019945942.1:2205-3979 GCF_002910315.2 Salvelinus sp. IW2-2015 | reverse complement strand
AGTTTTAAATCTGGCCCGCTGTATCGTTCCTCAGAAAAACTAAGTATTGGCCAATGAGGCTCCCACCTCTGCTAGTAACGGGGGGCGGGCCTGCAGAAGACAGGGACGTTGTGGAGAATTCACACTCAATAAGTAATCCACAGTCGAGAAGGAGGAAGAAACATAAATTCATTCCACAAAAGGCATATTATACAGTCAGTGTCCGTGGCAGCAAACAGACTACGTTTCCCAGAAGGCAATTGCGTTGGTGAGCTCTGTTGCACTCTGAGGGCAGCTGAGGAAGGAGAAGCAGGGGCTCCCCGTAGATGCTTGGTGGGGTGGAGGCGAAGGCTGAGATGGAGCTGGAGTGAAGGGAGAGACTTGTTCAGGGGACATGGGCTGCATGCATTCCAAATGGCACTATTCCCTATACAGTGACTACTCACGGTGCCAAATAATGGCCGTCATGAAATAGTAGTTCAGGTATATTGGAATAGGAAGCCTTTGGAACACAGCTGGTTTAGTCATCAGACTGGCTGTTAGAAGTGGTTGAGTGAGAAAATTACTGATTTAATCATTGTCGTCGTAGTCTTTCGTCATCCTCTTCCTCATCTGCCATGTAGGACACGGGGGTGTGGCCTCGCGAGCCGCTGTAGTGTGAGTCGTTGGAAATGGACGCCACTGTGCCATCGGCGCTACTGAATAAACAGCAGGAAACAGAAGATGGAATTAGTTAAGACCTTCCTGTTACATCACTTCCTGTCCATTAAAAAAAAGAGCTCAGAAAGAYAGAAGAGATCATAGAGTTGGATAGAGGGCACACTTGAAACAAAGCCTGTTTTAGTATGGGAAGCGRCACRGAGGGCTTCCATCCTCCAGARAGGTAAATGYGCTCTGAAGTACATCTCTATAGAAGAGACTCACCTTGTGTGARGGCGTCCTCCTCCGTTTGTAGACGAGGCTCCTGTGATGTAGACGTTGCTTATTGGACCCGTGGCCATTTCTGGAAGGGGAAAAATTATAATAAAAGACGCCATTTCTACAGCCTCCTTTACACACTCTCAGCCCAAGTATATCAGGCTGAATAGGGTGGCCTGTGGGAGCCAGCCATACTGAATAGGGTGGCCTGTGGGAGCCAGCCATACTGAATAGGGTGGCCTGTGGGAGCCAGCCATACTGACCTGTAACATAGGGCTCCAGGGCTCTGGGCACCAGGGTGCGGGCTTCCTTCAGGTCCTCTGGTGAACAGTGGCCCACCTCCAGACCACAGGCCAGCCCCATTCTCTTCAACACCTCAATGTCATCATGGATCTCAAACATGTTGTCAAAGTTGAACAGGTACTCAAACCTGTAGGGGGCGGAGGCAGGAGAGGGGGGGCGGAGGCAGGAGAGGAGGGCAGAGGACGACAACTTCTGTTACTAATTCCTGTCTTAAAAAGAGCTCAGAAAGAGAGAAGATTTTTATAGAGTTAGGATAAGGGACACTTGAACAGAGCCCTGTTTTAGTGATGGAAGCGCAACTAACACACACACCATGAAGGGATTCTCCTCTAGACGGTAAAATGGGCTCTGAAGTAACATCTATATAAGATGAGAGCTGCCTTTGTGTGATGGCGTACACTCTCGTTGTAGACGAGGCTTGCTGTGATGTAGACGTTGCTTAATTGGACGCAGTGCGGCATTTCTGGAAGGGGAAAAATTATAATAAAAGACGCCATTACTACGCTCACTTTCACCTAGCCATATAATCAGGCTGAATAGGGTGGCTTGTGGGGCGCCATATGAAGTAGGGTGG
>NW_019945942.1:0-2177 GCF_002910315.2 Salvelinus sp. IW2-2015 | reverse complement strand
GGTGGCCTGTGGGAGCCAGCCATACTGACCTGTAACATAGGGCTCCAGGGCTCTGGGCACCAGGGTGCGGGCTTCCTTCAGGTCCTCTGGTGAACAGTGGCCCACCTCCAGACCACAGGCCAGCCCCATTCTCTTCAACACCTCAATGTCATCATGGATCTCAAACATGTTGTCAAAGTTGAACAGGTACTCAAACCTGTAGGGGGCGGAGGCAGGAGAGGGGGGGCGGAGGCAGGAGAGGAGGGCAGAGGCAGGAGAGGAGGGCAGAGGCAGGAGAGGAGGGCAGAGGCAGGAGAGGAGGCAGGGCGGAGAGGGGGGGTGGAGGCAGGTATGATTAGATGAGATTTGGTGTTGAATTTGAAATCACTCCCATGCTGCACACACCAAGGTGTCTCAAAGGAGGTTGGGACATGCAAGAAAAATATTTTGCACATGAATATAATACACAGGAGTGAAACAGGACTAGAGTAATTGTGTGTGTATTCCAGAGTCTCTGGTCTCTTACTTGTCGTTGGAGATGCTGCAGTCGATGACGGTCCTCTTGGAGGTGTTGATGATGATGAAGGGCAGGTTGATGACAGAGTTTGGGGGTGGAGCCCTGCCKGCTTGCTGCTCCGCTGCACGATTACGCTGCACCAGGCGCTTGAACGCTATTTGCTGCACCGGGACATTCACACAACGTTGTGATACCGCTCAGTCAACGTCGTTGAGATGACATTCAGGCAACGTTGAAGCCACCAGCAAGACAGGGTGAGCGTCTTCTAATAGGTGTGTATGTTCCCACAGTGGAGGGGCGTGTTTACCTGTAGAATGAGCTCCTGAAGCTGAGACTGTTTCTGTTTGATCCTCTCTAGTCGTCTCTGTCTCTCCACCTGACGATGACAGGAATACATCAGACTACAGGTGTCTGTCTCATACCCCCGGGCTCTGACCCTCCTGATCTCTCACCTCCGGGCTCTGACCCTCCTGATCTCTTACCCCCGGGCTCTGACCCTCCTGATCTCTTACCCCCGGGCTCTGACCCTCCTGATCTCTTACCCCCGGGCTCTGACCCTCCTGATCTCTTACCTCCGGGCTCTGACACTCCTGATCTCTTACCTCCAGGCTCTGACACTCCTGGGCTGAGTTGGTGGGCAGGCCGATCCACCTGATCTCTTTCTTCTCTTTAGAGATGATGTTCATGGCCATGAGCACYTTGAGTGCATCGTACACACGCCGTCGGATGTTCTTCTGGTCGTAGGAATGCTGCGGAGGGGAGAGAGAGGGGCAGTGTCTCAAATGGCTCTGCTGTCATTTCCCAAATGGCTCCCTATTCCCTTTATAGTGCACTACTTCTGACTAGGGCCCATAGGGCTGTACAGAATCTGTGCATCTTGAACTCGGACTGGGCTATTTGTTGTACGGATGAAACCCTGGTCTGATGGTTTTTGATTGGCTGTGTGTCTCACCGAGTCGCCGGGCGAGAGGAGGGTGTCGTTGGCGCTGAACTCTGCCACGAGCTCGTCAGCCACCTCATTGTAGGTAGTTACTCCCTTCTTCTGCACCTTCTCACACACCTTCATGGAGAAATGCCTAAGCCCCTTCCCGTTCTTATCCCCCTTCTTACCAGTACCACGCTTCCTGGAACACAACCACAGCAGGAATAAGAGAAGACGACAGAGCAGGAATAAGAGAAGACGACAGAGCAGGAATAAGAGAAGACGACAGAGCAGGAATAAGAGAAGACGACAGCAGGAGTTTGAGGAGAGAAGCAGTTAGAGCGGAGTGACCACTATTTGCTAGTTGAGTATGGCTGCTGTAGAGATATGAGAATAGGAAGAAGAGAATGTTCAGAAAGTATTCACAACCTTGTGTACTGATCTCCAACATACCCATCCTGTCAAAGTGGAATTATGATTATTTTTTGAAATGTTAACAAATTAAATGAAAGTGAAATGTCTTGAGTCAAATAAGTAATTCAACCTTTGTTATGTCAAGCTAAAGTTGTTTAGAAGTAAACTGTGCTTAAAAGTCAGCATAAGTGAGCAATAATAGTGTTTACATTTTTCAATGATACTCATCTCTGTACCACACATACAATTATCTGTAAGGTCCTTCAGTCGAGCTAGTGAATTTCAACACAGATTGAAACCACAAGACAGAGAGATTTTCCATGTCCTGAATACATAGTGTTATGC
>NW_019945941.1:93047-98555 GCF_002910315.2 Salvelinus sp. IW2-2015 | reverse complement strand
TCATACTGCAGAGAGTAGCACTGCAGCACGCGAGTCTCTAATGTACATCCACACTGATCTGTAAAATTAGTACATCTTGTGGAAATTTAATGAGATATATAAGGAGAGTTTAAAAGAAGTTGCTTTATAAATAAACAAGAAGAGGCAGTTGCCCGCCTGCACAGATAGAAGACCCGCAATCGCCACCAGTTATATAAGGGATACAGTATTAGTTTCTGTAACTACACCCGGTGATAAACCTGAGTGCAAATTGTAAATAGCATCCAGTGGCTTTGTAATGTGTTTGCGATGCAACTGCATATAGTATAATATCACCGAGTAGTATCTAAACGGACATAAGCAGAAGCCTGCACAATTTTTTTCTCTATTATCAGAGACAGACAAGCCCTGTTTCTGTACGAGGATATCTCATCTTGTAATTGAGCTTTTTCCCAATTCAGTAACATGTTTTTAAAAGTAAAGCCTATCATCTAACATTACCCCTAAGTTAGTTTATATGCCAGAGATCCTTATTGATGGTGAGTAACCATCCAGCTGAGTGAATTACAAACGGGTTTTAACTGAAGTTTTAGACCTAAAAAAAACATGACAGATTGTTTTCCCTAGCGTGTTAAAACAATTTCAACAGTCTGTAATAGAGACCCCTGGTATATCTAAATATCAGACTCCAACTGCATTAAAGCTGTCCGCTGTTGGAGCAAGTAGAGTACTACATGTGTCTCCTGCAAAAAAAGAAAGCAGAAATTTTAAATGAATTACAATATCTTGACATAATCACCGAATGTTGTTTATATAAAGTGTAGAAAATATGGGCCAATTATTGTAACCCGAGACCCCTTCTAATACTGTAACGGGTCAGACTTGACCCCACGACCATTGACGGCTGTTAGTAGTTATCATGTTCTACTAGTTATAAGTGGATTAGTAGTTAGCATGTGTTGTTACTAGGTATCATGTTGTTGGTAGTTATCAATGTTGTTAAGTATTCACAATGTGTGTTAGTAGTTATCGATGTGTGTTACTAGTTATTCATGTGTGTTACTAGTACATGTGTGGTTACAAGTTATCATGTTGTTACTAGTATCTATGTGTGTTTAGCTATTTATCATGTGTGTTGGTAGTTTACATGTGTGTTGTAGTTATCATGTGTTTACTATGTATCATGTTGTGTTACTAGTATCAGTGTGTTACTAGTTATCAATGTGTGTTACTAGTTATCATGTGTGCTTCTAAGGTTATCATGTGTGCTTACTAGTGTAATCAATGTTGTATAGTTATCATGTTGTTGGTAGTTATCATGTTGTTAGAGTTATCATTGTGTTCACAGTTATCGATTGTGTGGTTGGTAGTGTATCATCGTTTTTGGTAAGTTATCATGTTGTTACTATTATCATGTGTGTTACTAGTTATCATGTGTGTTACTATTATCATGTGTGTTATCTAGTTATCATGTGTGTTACTAGTTTATCATGTGTTACTAGTTTATCATGTGTGTTAGCTAGTTAACATAGTGTGTTGGTAGTTATCACCATGTTGTAGTAGTTATCATGTGTGTTACTGAGTATCATGTGTGTTACGAGTTATCATGTGTGTTACTAGTTATCATGTGTGTGTGTAACAGTAATATTGACTTTAAGTAACGCCCTTCGCACGACCTCGGCGCGGAACCAGGGACCCTCTCTGCACACATCAACAACAACTCACCCGAACATCTTTTACCCCATCGCTCCAACAAAAGCTGCGCCCTTGCAGAGCAAGGGAGAACCCTACTCAACGTCTCAGAGGCAACGTGACGTAACCGATTAAACGCTATTAGCGCGTACCGCTGACAGCTAGCTCATGTCATCATCCGCTACACTCACCCACCTTTCGACCTCCTCCTTTTCCCGCAGCAACCAGTGATTCGGCTCCGTTACAGTTGGTTAGTAGTTATTCATGTGTGTTAGCTAGTTTCATGTGTGTTACTAGTTATATGTGTGTTAGTAGTTATCATGTGTGCTTACTATTATCGATGGTGTGGTTAGCTAGTTGTGTGTGTCTTGGTGGTGTTGCTGTGGGTGGTGTTGTCGTGTGTGTTGTAGTTGTCGGTGTTGGTTGGTGGTTGTAAGTGTCGTGTTGCGTGGTGGTTATGTGTGTGTGGTGGCTGTTGGTGTGTTGGTGGCGTGTTTGTGTGTTCGGCCGTTGAGTGCTGTGTTGGTGGTTGTCTTGTGTGTTAGTGGTTGTCGTGTTGTTTTGTGTGGTTTAGTGTGTGTTGGTGGTGTCGTGTGTGTTGGTGGGTTTCGTGTGTGTTGGTGGTTGTCGTGTGTTTGGTTGTGTCCATGTGTGTTTGGTGTTTGTTGTGTGTTGTATGGTGGTTGTCTTGTGTTGGTGGGTTGTTGTGGTGTGTTGGTGGTGTCGGTGTGTTGGTGGTGTCGTGTGTGGTGGTTGTCGTGTGTGCTTGGTGGTTGCGTGTGTGTGGTGCGTTTCGGTGTGGTGGTTTGTCGTGTGTGGTGTTGTCGTTGTTGTGTGGTTGTGTTGTGTTGTTGGTGGTTGTCGTTGTTTGGTGGTTCGTGTGTTGTTTTGTTGTGTTGGTTGTTGTGTGTGTGGTGTTGTCGTGTGTTGTGGTTTCGTGTGTTGTTGTTGTGTGTGTTGTGGTTGTCAATGTGTTGGTGGTTGTCCGTGTGTTGTGGTTGTCGTGTGTGTTGTGGTTGTCGTGTGTTGGTGGTGTCGTGTGTGTTGTGGTTGTCGTGTGTGTTGGGGTTGTCTGTTGTTGTGGTTGGTCGTGTGTGGTGGTTTGTCGGTCTGTGGTGGTTTGTCGGTGTGTGGTGGTGTCGTTGTTTGGTTTTGTCTGGTGTGTTGGTGGTTGTCGTGTGTGTTGGTGGTTGTTGTGTGTGTTGATGGTTGTCGTATGTTGGTGTGATGTGCTGTTTCATGTTCATAATTTTGTAACATATGTGGTTTATTCTGACTCCTGAGCATTTATATTCCTCTTAAAGTCATTTCAAAACGGGATTATTCCTATGTGTATGAATGTTTTGTGACACCCCTGTTATTGTTGTTCAGTCTTCTGTACCATAACACCTGTCAATGCATTAGAACACTGTTTATCTGTCTCCTCCAGACAGTGGCTTTGAGGTGGGGCTGCTTCAGCAGGTCAAAGACCTGGAGATGGAGGGGGTCACAGCAGCAGAGGCTGGGGATCTACCCACAGCCCTGGAACGGTTCAGCCAGGCCATAGACACACTGCCGCAGAGAGCCTCTGGCTACAACAACAGGGCCCAGACCAGACGACTCCAGGAGGACACAGAAGGTAAATCTACACCACTACACCAAAGTAGGCTGCTGAGGCCACCTATACAGTGGCTTGCAAAAGTATTCTCCCCTTGGCATTTTTTCTATGTTTTTTTCTTACAACCTGGAATTAAATTGATTTTTGGGGGGGTTGTATCATTTGATTTATACAACAGGCCTACCACTTTGAAAATGCAAAATATTTTTTATTGTGAAACAAACAAGAAATAAGACAAATAACAGAACTTGAGCTTGAATAACTATTCACCCCCCAAAGTCAATACTTCGTAGAGCCAACTTTTGCAGCAATTACAACTGCAAGTCTTTTGGGGTCTGTCTCTATAAGCTTGGCACATCTGGCCACTGGGATTTTTGCCCATTCTTCAAGGCAAAACTCCTCCAGCTCCTTCAAGTTGGATGAGTTCTGCTGGTGTACAGCAATCTTTAAGTCATACCACAGATTCTCAATTGGATTGAGGTCTGGGCTTTGACTAGGCCATTCCAAGACATGTAAATGTTTTCCCTTAAACCACTCYAGTGTTGCTTTAGCAGTATGTTTAGGGTCATTGTCCTGCTGGAAGGTGAACCTCCGTCCCAGTCTCATATCTCTTGAAGACTGAAACAGGTTTCCCTCAAGAATTTCCCTGTATTTAGCGCCATCCATCATTCCTTCAATTCTGACAAGTTTCCCAGTGCATACCGATGAAAAATATCCCCACAGCATGATGCTGCCACCACCATGCTTCACTGTGGGGATGYTGTTCCTGGGGTGATGAGAGGTGTTGGGTTGCGCCAGACAGCATTTTCCTTGGTGGCCCCAAAAATGTATTTTAGTCTCATCTGACCAGAGTACCTTCTTCCATTTTTGAGTGTTTTATTATTTTACCTTTATTAAACTAGGCAAGTCAGTTAAGACAAATTCTTATTTTCAATGACGGCCTAGGAACAGTAGGTTTACTGCCTTGTTCGTATGTTTGGGTAGTCTCCCACATACCTTTTGGGGAACACCAAACATGTTTTCTTCTGGCCACTCTTCCGTAAAGCCCAGCTTTGTGGAGTGTGGCTTAAAGTGGTCCCATGGACAGATACTCCAATCTACGCTGTGGAGCTTTGCAGCTCCTTCAGGGTTATCTTTGGTCTCTTTTTTGCCTCTCTGATTAATGCCCTCCTTGCCTGGTCTGTGAGTTTTGGTGGGCGGCCCTCTCTTGGCAGGATTGTTGTGGTGCCATATTCTTTAAATGTTTTATTAATGGATTTAATGGTGCTCTGTGGGATGTTCAAAGTTTCTGATATTTTTCTATAACCCAACCCTGATCTGTACTTCTCCACAACTTTGTCCCTGACCTGTTTGGAGAGCTCCTTGGTCTTCATGGTGCCGCTTGCTTGGTGGTGCCGCGATTGGAGCCACTTTGTTTAACTGGTGTTGCAGACTCTGAGTCTTTCAGAACATGCTATATATACTGACGATCATGTGCACAATCATGTGACACGATAATTCGCACACACGGTGCACTTATTTAACTAATAATTGACTTCTGAGAGATTGCTTTGCACCAAACTCTCTATTTAGGCGATTCACGGGTAAAGCACCATATGCATGCACCATCTTTCCCGTTTTTACAAAATTCTTTAAAAAAAATGTAAACAAATATTTTTATTTCATCGTCACCTTCACCAATTTGGAAATTATTTGTGTAGTCCATTACATGAAACCAAATAACACAATGGAAATCAAAAAATCTTATTTATATTAACGATGGTAATCAACCAAATAGGAAAAACACCCAAGGCGGTAAGACTTTCGCAATCCAACCCTGTTATACTCAGAAGTGCCACTCACCATACTTTCACTGTTCACTATCACCCAACTACTCAGTTTTGTTACAAGCTACATAATTTTCACCAGTATCAGCACGTTATGAAACATGTGTCTATCGTATGAAACTTCCAATGTAAGTCCTCTGATAAGAGCAGTCTGCTAAATGGACCTAAATGTAAATGTCCTGAAATCAACCACACCGTGTGACCAGCCTTTCTACCCTAATATAAATGTTTGAGGATTTATTGCGACATATATATCAACCACATTTCATCTGTAAACCCAACATGTCCGTGAAAGTAACCCTGAATAGTCTACATAACAAACGAGTTCTCTCCGTCTTGCCTTCATCTTGCGAGCCCAGACTGCTAGCTATACTCTTATCTGTGCGTTCTGAGCCCGAGAGCATCCTCTCTTCG
>NW_019945941.1:71701-92832 GCF_002910315.2 Salvelinus sp. IW2-2015 | reverse complement strand
TGGGTTCTGGAGCCCCAGAGGGCCTGGAGCTTATCTTTATCTGTGGGTTCTGGAGCCCTAGAGGGCCTGGAGCTTATCTTTATCTGTGGGTTCTGTATTCCTCCAGGAGCCCTAGAGGACCTGGAGCGTGCCATCGCTCTGAGTGGGGGTGTAGGGCGTACAGCGTGTCAGGCTCTGGTCCAGAGAGGCCTGCTGCTGAGGCTGGCCTGCCAGGATGATAAGGCCCGGGAGGACTTCGAGAGGGCAGCCGTCCTGGGCAGTGAGTTCGCCCGGCAACAGGTAGTGGTTCTGAACCCGTACGCTGCTCTCTGCAACCGCATGCTGACGGAGGTCATCAACAAGCTACGCAACCCGGAGGTGTCAGAGACACAGTAGTCAAAGGACAGGGCTTACCACCCCAACACTGGCAAACCAAATACATTTGTATCACTTGTGCATGCATTAAATGTTGTCTTGAGAAATTAATTAATAAACGTTTACGTTTTATTGAAGGTGAAAGATTTTATTGAGTCATTCTGTGGAATTCAATCATTCAAATGTATTTATAAAGCCCTGTTTACGTTAGCAGATGTCACAAAGTGCTGTACAGAAACTCAGCCTAGAACCCAAAACTAGGAAAAACTCCCTAGAAAGAAACCTAGATACATTAAGGCCAGATTGTTCTTCAAGATTTTCAATTGTTCATAGATGACCAGCAGGGTCAAATAATAATCACAGTGGTTGTAGAGGGTGCACCAGGTCAGTACCTCAGGAGTAAATGTCAGTTGGCTTTTCATAGCCGCGCAGAGGTCGACACAGCAGGTGCGGTGGAGAGAAAGAGAGAGTCAAAACCTGTTGAGTATGTTTGTTGCAGTAATAGTGACTGTTAGGCACCTATGGTATTGTAGACTGACCTGTGGAGAGGTTTAAAATGCTTTCCAGGTAGATAAATCATGTTTTCTCCAACTGGCCTGGCTGTGAAGGGAAAGGGAATGGAAAGTGCATGGCATTGTTATCCCTCGTGATTACCATGTGGTCCACTAAGTGTCTGGAATGAAAGGGCAGACGCTTGGTTAATCCGTGGCTGGCTCTGTAGCTGGCTCCGTGGCTGGCTCCGTGGCAGGCTCCATGGCTGGCTCCGTGGCAGGCTCCGTGGCTGGCTCCGTGGCTGGCTCCGAGGCAGGCTCCATGGCAGGCTCTACGGTGGCAGCGCTCTGTAGCTGGCTCCGTGGCTGGCTCCATGGCAGGCTCCATGCAGGCTCCATGGCAGGCTCCATGGCAGGCTCCATGGCTGGCTCTGTAGCTGGCTCCGAGGCGTGCTCCATGGCTGGCTCCGTGGCAGGCTCCGTGGCAGGCTCCGAGGCAGGCTCCATGGCTGGCTCTGTGGCTGGCTGCGTGCAGGCTCCGTGGCAGGCTCCGTGGCAGGCTCCATGGCAGGCTCTGAGCTGGCTGCGTGGCTGGCTCCGTGGCAGGCTCCATGGCTGGCTCTGGTAGCTGGCTGCGTGGCTGGCTCCGTGGCAGGCTCTCATGGCAGGCTCTGTAGCTGGCTGCGTGGCTGGCTCCGTGGCAGGCTCCATGGCAGGCTCTGTAGCTGGCTGCGTGGTGGCTTTACGTAGACACATTTCTGAAAGCTCATGCACTTTATAAAAATATAAATATAAAACACATCACGACAAGGACAACACTACATAAAGAGAGACCTAAGACAACAACATGGCATGGCGGCAACACATGACACACAGCATGGTAGCAAGACCAACATGACACCAACATGGTAGGCAACACAACATGACAACAACATGGTAGCAACACAACATGACAACAACATGGTAGCAACACAAAATGACAACACAGCATGGTAGCAAGACCAACATGACACCAACATGGTAGCAACACAACATGACACCAACATGGTAGTAACACAACATGACAACAACATGGTAGCAACACAACATGACAACACAGCATGGTAGCAAGACCAACATGACACCAACATGGTAGCAACACAACTTGACAACAACATGGTAGCAACACAACATGACAACAACATGGTAGCAACACAACATGGTACAAACATTATTGGGCACCGACAAAAACAAAGGGAAAGAAGGTAGAAACAACAGTACACCACGCAAAGCCACGCAGCTGTCAGTAAGAGTGTCCATGACTGAGATTTTGAATGAAGAAATGGAGATAAGACTGTGAAGTTTGAGTGTTTGTTGCAGCTCGTTCCAGTCGCTAGCTGCAGAGAACTGAAAAGAGGAGTGACCCATGGATGTGTGTGCTTTGGAGACCAACAGAATGTGACTAAAGCATATCGGGGTGTATACAGAGGTATCAGACAACTTATAAACAGGCTTAATCTGATTTCAAATTCTTAAAGAATATCTCAAAACAAAGTTGTTGCCTGTCAGTTTGTTTGGGCACTCTGCTTTGGAGAAAAGCAAAGCTGGAGGAGAGGAATTTGTTACAAACTTGACTTCCATATTTAGCCACAGGGAGGCAACAGTGTACAACTTATCAGGGAAACCCAGTTGCCAGTATGTTAATGCCCTGTCATTTGCAGCCCAGTAATAATGTTTAAAGGTGGGTAGGGCTAAGCTGCCACTTTCCTTGAGATTTCATCCCAGGTGGGAAAACTTTTATTGCCTTGATTAATTCCTCTGTTGAGAAAATTGAGTTATCAAGATTTGGCAGGCTGATGGAGTCAAAGAAGGCTGATACATCAGCACTAGAAGTCAGGCTGATGGAATCCAAGAAGGCTGATACATCAGAACTAGAAGCCAGGCTGATGCAATCAAAGGAGGCTGATACATCAGCACTAGAAGCCAGGCTGATGGAATCCAAGAAGGATGATACATCAGAACTAGAAGCCAGGCTGATGGAATAATCAAAGAAGGCTGATGGAATCAAAGAAGGCTGATACATCAGAACTAGAAGCCAGGCTGATGGAATAATCAAAGGATGCTGATACATCAGAACTAGAAGCCAGGCTGATGGACTCAAAGGAGGATAATACATCAGAACTAGAAGCCAGGCTGATGGAATCAAGAAAGAGGCTGATACATCAGAACTAGAAGCCAGGACTGAATTGGAATAGAGGAAAATACATCAGAACTAGAAGCCAGGCTGGTTCGGAATAAATGAAGCGAGATACATCAGAACTAGAAGCAGGCTGATGGAATTAAGGCTGATACAATCAGAACTAGAAGCCAGGCTGATGACATCAAAGGAGGCGTAAATCAGAACTAGAAGCATGCGAGATGGAATCAATAAGAGGCTGATACATCAGAACTAGAAACAGGCAATTGGAAACAAAGAGGGCTGATACATCAAACTAAAAGCAGGAGGATGGAACTCAAAGGAGGCTGATACATCAGAACTGAGCAGGTGATGGAACAAAAGGAGGCTACACATCAGAACTAGAACCAGCGCGATGGAATCAAAGGACGGCTGATGTCAGACTACATAGCAGAACTAGAAGCCAGGGCTGATGATATCAAAGGACTGATACATCAGAACTGAAGCCAGGCTGATGGAATAATAGAGCTGACATATCAGAACTAGAAGCCAGGCTCGATACAATCAAAGGAGGCTGATACATCAGAACTAGGAAGCCAGGATGTGGATATAAAAGAGAGGCTGAGACATCAGAACTAGAAGCCAGGCTGATAGCAATAAAGGAGCTGATACATCAGATAAAAGCCAGGTGATGGAATCATGGAGGCGAATCAGAACTTAGAAATTCAGGCTGATGAACTCAAAAAGGGCAATACATCAGAACTAGAAGCCAGGATGACGGAATCAAAGAAGGCTGATACATACAGAACTAGAAGCCAGGCTGATGCAATCAAAGGAGGCTGATACATCAGAACTAGAACCCAGGCTGATTGAATAAAAGGAGGTGACACACTCAGAACTAGAGCCAGGCTGATTAAAATTCAAAGGAGGCTGATACATCAGAACTAAAGCCAGGCTGATAGAATCAAGGAGGCTGAACATAAGAACTAGAAGTGGCTGATAGAATCAAAGGATGTGAATACATCATAACTAGAAGCCAGGCTGACGGAATCAAAGAAGGCTGATACATCAACTAGAAGCCAGGCTGATGGAATCAAAGAGGCTGATACATCAGAACTAGATGGCAGGCTGATGGAATCAAAGAGGATGAACATCAGAACTAAATGCAGGCGGATGGAATCAAAGGACGCTGATGAGTAAGGGTGATACATCAGAACAGATGCCAGGTGATGGAAGCAAGGAGGCTGACACAATCAGAACTAGAGCCAGGCGGATGAATCAAGGAGGCTGATGGATTAAGGAGGCTGCTCCCCACTGTTTCCCCAAGAAACTGTACCCACTGTTTCCCCAGAGGAACCTGTGCTCCTCACGTTTCCACGAACTTCTCCCACGTTCCAGAGAACCTGCCTCCCACTGTTTCCCCAGAGAAACCTGCCTCCCACTGTTTCCCCAGAGAAACTGTCCTCCCCACTGTTCCCAGAGAAAACTGTTCCCCACGTTTCCCGAGAAACCTTCCTCCCACTTTTCCCCAGAGAAACCTGTCCTCCTCACTGTTTCCCCAGAGAAACCTGTCCTCCTCACTGTTTCCCCAGAGAAACCTGCGCTCCCCACTGTTTCCCCAGAGAAACCTGCCATCCCCACTGTCGGGCATAATGGCTAGCACAGACCCAATACTACACTAGCAAGCTAAGAATAGTCAGACTTAACTAACAGCCCTCTCCGCGATTGTTGGATAACAAATGAATAAACACTGTTTACTCAGTCAATATCCCAGACATTTGTGGCGAGGGATTTCACCCTTTCAGGGGGTTTTCTGTAGTTTTAAAACGTAGCTTGCAGCCTCTTCGGGCTTGGTGAAGACTCTTGTTATGCCATTGTGATGAACATGTAGCTTGGCTGGAAAACGCAGGCTGTATTTCACCTCCACCTCTCTCATGGTCTGCATCACATTGCTCCATCACCTCCATGGTGTTGTCGGGGAAGGTGAAAACCTTTTGGCCTTTGTATTCCATAGCTCGTAGAATGAGCTCCTTATCCTGAAAGTGATGTACCCTTGCGATTATGGTGCGCGGCTTGACACCTGGTGAGGGCTTCACATGTAGAGAGCGGTGTGCACGGTCAATGATGAGGGGCTTTAGGAAGTTGTCGTCACCCAGGATCTTGGGAATTAGCTTGGACACAAACTCTGTGCGTTTCTCTTGTTCTTCGTCCTCCAAAATCCCCACGGGTTTGATGTTCAGCCTGCGACTCTTGCCTTCTAAATCGAGAACCTTGGCTTGGTGAGCTCATTCTTCTTTTTAAGCTGAGCACAGATGGTTTCCAGGCCTCCTATCAGGGTGTCTTGATCAGACATGGCCAATTCAGTTCGGCCTGTGCTGTCTTTAGAGACTCAAACTTTGTTTAGAGCTTATCAAAACGATTGTTGATAGTTTTTTATTACAGTCTCTTTCATTTCCGTGGCAGAATCTTGTTGCTGGCTATCTGGAGAGATGTTGTCATCAGTCCTCAAAATGGCACTAGCTGCAGCTTGTTGGGCCTGGGCCTTTGTCGACTTTGCAGTCTCTGTTCTGTTGGCTTCTATGGAGGAARATTGAATGTCGGAACTTCCAAAAGTCGGCTTAACGTTGGACCAGAGCTAGCTAGCTAGGCAGTTAACAAGATTGTGTGTGCAGAGTGGTACCAGAATTAGCATTTCTTACCTCTTTGTAGTTAATTAATCTGATATAAAATGTGATAACTATAGTATCTCTAACTAGCATTGAGAAAATTCATCCATTCTTCTCTAATTAAAAATCTTTCTCCCTAATTTCTGAAACATGCTTGTAACATCAGTAGGTTACAGTAGCCTAAGCTTCAAAGGAGACGGGCAGGTTGCCAGCACACACACTGGCAAAGATTTCAGCTGGCAGATAGAGACTTGAAAACATATCTGAGTGACAAAGTGGGCTTTGTTGTCTTTATTGTGGGATTGAACGTAACATAATGTTATTAACCGGTTCCCATACTTTTAAAATAAAGTTTATGTTCCGGACCACTATATATCACATTTGTTCATGGTTCTGAATCTGTTCATCAGAAAAAGAAATCCCTGAACCGTTTCCAACCGCTGGTGTACAGCTCTTTAGGGTTATTAGGGGATTGAAATAATTAAGAATTAGTTAAGAATTAGTTAATTAGTTTATTAGTTAATTAAGAATTGATTAAGAGTTAATTAAGAATGAGTACATAGTTTATAAGGCTCTACATTAATTATCAACTGAGGTATTAGTAAGTGCATATAGTCACATTTACAACTGCACTCATTAACAATCAATAAATATACCATTTATGACACATATACAGTAAATAAATGTATAAATATGTGTATAAATGGTGAGTCAAACCATTAATCAACCATTAACTTGGGTGGCAGGTATCCTAGTTGTTAAAGCTTTGGACTAGTAACCGAAAGATTGCACGATCGAATCCCCGAGCTGACAAGGTAAAAATCTATCTTCTACCCCTGAACAAGGCAGTGTTCCTAGGCCGTCATTTGAAATAAGAATTTGTTCTTAACTGACTTGTCTAGATAAATAACAAAGACTTTATAAATAATCTTATGAGATGACAATAACTAATTTAGAACTGCTTCATAAGCACCCTAGTGGTACATTATTAATCATTTACAAATTGTTAACATACTATGATCAAAAACCGTATTCATTTTCCTATAAATCAAATAGTGTTTATAAATACTTTATGAATCATGTAAAATATTGTTTATAAATAATTTATAAATAATTTATAAATCATGTAATATAGTGTTTATAAATAATTATAAATCATTAAAATAGTGTTTATAAATAATTTATAAATAATGTAAAATAGTGTTTATGAATCATTTATAAATCATGCAAAATAGTGTTTATAAATGCATTAATTACTTTGTAGAGATTGCTTATTGACATTTACACATTTAGTAACAGTGATTCATTGTAAGCTCTTACAGAGTGTTTCTACATGGTTTATTAAGGGACCTTAGTCTTCTGCTCATTTTCCCAGAATACATCACACGCACACAGTTGAGAGGAGCACAGGGTCAAGCTGCAGTGCAGTGCCTTGCTCCAAGGCCCATCAGTAGGGAATTGTTGTTAGGATTTAATCAGCACCCCTCAGATCAATCGAGTGCTCGGCCCAGGATTCGGCTACAGGTCCATCTCCTTAGCTGCTGGGTTACCTACCGCCCACTCCTTATAATGTCATTGGTCTGCTACAGGCAGATCACACTCCTGGAGCAGGTCCAGTAGGCCCTGGGGTCTCTCTCTGGTCCCCTCCATACTGGCTAGTTTTACAGGCTTACTGAGCTCCTCTCTCTGGTAGAAAGGGCAGACCTTCAGGTGCTCAGACATGGAGGGGACATCGTCAAAGCACCACCTGTCCACCTTGGAAAACAGACTGCTAAACTTCCATACCTTAGGAAACCAAAGCGACAGAGAGAAAAAGAGAGAGAGAGAGAGAGAGAGAGAATGTTTTTTATTACACAAAGTATTAGAGTGGGTCAAGGAGTTTTTCCTGACGATGTGATCTGACCAGGAAAAACTCTAAACTCTATGACCTCTCAAGCAACGTAGTCAGGAACAACTCGAAACCCATAGCCTCTCGAGACACATGGTCAGGAAAAACTCCTAGTAAAATATAATTGTAGTATACTAAGTTCTGATGGTACATCTTGATATGAAGCTCTATTTCATTGGTAACAAAATCCTGTTTATTCCGTATGCAGGTTTATACTGTTCCCATTGTTGATGTGTATGGATTTCCTGCCTAGCAACCTGTTGTCTGTATGTGCATCCCAGTTGGCATCCTATTCCCTACCAATAGTGTGCTACAGTTCTTGATCAAAACAAATGTACTACAAAGGGACAATGGTACCATTTGAGCTGGAGCCAGTTATGAGATAACTGAGTCGTTAGTGTGGCAGAGCTGACTGGGAACAAGGGCTTGGTGGCATTCCAGACCACTGATATCATTGGCTCTTTGTCCCGAGGACACACAGACTAGCTCTCTCTCTCTGATTGGTTGGTGCCAAACACTGGGATGGGTAATTCAACTCATAATCGTGTCTGAGAGGAATGCAGGGTGTAGTCAGGGGGCTCTTTACAATGCAACAGCTGTCATAGGACTAGAATTCATCCAAATGGCCCCCTATTCTCTACATAGTGCACTACTTTTGACCAGGGCGCTATGGCACCCTATTCTCTACATAGTGCACTACTTTTGACCAGGGACCATAGCTCTATATGGGGAATAGGGTTCCTGTTTGGACAAGACTGAGATTTAGTCTGTATCCCAAGTGGCAGCCTATTACCTTACATAGTCCAGTAGTTCAGAGAATAGGGAATAGGGCGCCGATTGGGAAGCACCCCTCAGACTAGGCTGGATCCATTTCTCTGTCCAGAAGAGATGTAGAGAATGTGGCTGTATGCCATTCCTAGGTCTGGGCGGTCATATTAGGGTGACCTGGTAACTATGCTATCACACGGTGACTGACGGACCACCTGGCGGGTTCAGTAGACAGAGACAAATCATATGACCGAACAACAACAGTATGTTTCAACCTTAGGCTTTGTTTAGAACCAGTGACATGTTTACAACCAAACACATGTTCATTCTACCTTTCACTTTCCAAGGAAAGTGTAGACCTATGGCAGGACGAATAGGTCTACATCCACCAGTATTGGTCCTACCATAGACTTTAGGCTATAGGCCTGCCTACCTCTGGAGGGGATGGGTGGGGATAGAGATAGGAAAGTCTTTAGGTTGCTGTTGTGTATATATGTATGTATTTTAATTATTTATATATATATATATATAGGACAGTCAGTGGCGGACTGTATAGGTTTAGGCGACATGGGTAGGTTGACCTCAGGTCTCCCCTCTGGAAGCCCGAGGTAGGGGGAGCGGGGGAATCTATCAAATAGTGCACCTTTAACTTTGTACAGTACTAATGCAATTAGTAAAATCAGTCACACTACGAAATGCTACCAAATAAACCACATTRCATTCATAATACTGTGAATATATAGTTTCACAGACATTTTGTTGTATTTTTTTCTGGTTTGTGCGAAATGGTTAAGAATAATATAAAACCAGTCTGCACAACACCAAGGTGAACTGGTTTAGTCTTGACTCTTGGTTGACAGTAATGGGGGATGGATAATGTAGTCTCGACTCTTRGTTGACAGTGTTGGGGGATGGGTAATGTAGTCTCGACTCTTGGTTGACAGTGTTGGGGGATGGGTAATGTATTGATGCTCGAGTGCCAAATCAACATAAATTTGTTTCTATTTGTCTTTGTTACTTTTTTTGTCTTATTGTTGTATATATTTTTATATTTATGTAGTTTTAAATGTTATGATTATTTATTTGTGTTGTTTCAAATGTCTGAATAAAAATGACAGTTAGTGCAGAATGGTGCGTTCTTCTTTTTGGTGGCGGGGGGGGGGCACTGAATGTGGGTTCGCCCAGGGAGCCATACAAGCTACAACTGCCACTGCATACAGTACCAGTCAAAAGTTTGGACACACCTACTCATTCAAGGGTTTTTCTTAATTTTTTATATTTTCTACATTGTAGAATAATAGTGAAGACATCAAAACTACGAAATAAAACATATGGAGTCATGTAGTAACCAAACAAGTGTTAAACAAATTTAAATTATTTTATTCTTTAAAGTAGCCTCCCTTTGCCTTGACGACTGCTTTGCACCATCTTGGCATTCTCTCAACCAGCTTCATGAGGTCGTAACCTGGAATGCATTTAAATGTGTGTTTCTTAGCCCAAACAAATCTGTTCTTATTGTTGGTGTCCTTTAGTAGTCGTTTCTTTGCAGCAATTCAACCCTGAAGGCCTGATTCACGCGGTCTCCTCTGAACAGTTGATGTTGAGATGTGTCTGTTACTTGAACTCTGTGAAGCATTTATTTGGGCTGCAATCGGAGGTGCAGTTAAACTCTTAAGCAACTTTCCCTCTGCCAGCAGAGGTAACGCTGGGTCTTCCTTTTCCTTGCGCGCCTCATGAGAGCCAGGTTCATCATAGCGCTTGATGGTTTTTACGACTGCACTTGAATAGACTTTCAAAGTTCTGGAAATTTTCCAGATTGACAGACCTTCATGTCTTGAAGTAATGCACAACGCATCACCGGGGGCAAACTACCTGCCCTCCAGGACACCTACACCACCCGATGTCACAGGAAGGCCATTAAGATCATCAAGGACAACAACACCCGAGCCACTGCCTGTTTACCCCGCTATCATCCAGAAGGCGAGGTCAGTACAGGTGCATCAAAGCAGGGACCGAGAGACTGAAAAACAGCTTCTATCTCAAGGCCATCAGACTGTTAAACAGCCACCACTAACATTTAGTGGCCGCTGCCAACATACTGACTCAACTCCAGCCACTTTAATAATGGGAATTGATGGAAATTATGTAAAAATGTATCACTTGCCACTTTAAACAATGCCACTTAATATAATGTTTACATACCCTACATTACTCATATCATATGTATATGTATATACTGTTCTCTATATCATCTACTGCATCTTGCCATCTTTATGTAATACATGTTATCACTAGCCACTTTAAACTATGCCACTTTATGTTTATATACCCTACATTACTCATCTCATACGTATATACCGTACTCTATACCATCTACTGCATCTTGCCTATGCCGTTCTGTACCATCACTCATTCATATATCTTTATGTACATATTCTTTATCCCTTTACACTTGTGTGTATAAGGTAGTAGTTGTGGAATTGTTAGGTTAGATTACTTGTTGGTATTACTGCATTGTCGGAACTAGAAGCACAAGCATTTCGCTACACTCGCATTAACATCTGCTAACCATGTGTATGTGACTAATAACATTTGATTTGATTTGATTTGATAATGATGGACTGTCATTTTTAGCTTTGCTTATTTGAGCTGTTCTTGCCATAATACGGACTTGGTCTTTTACCAAATAGGGCTATCATCTGTATAGCAACCCTACCTTGTCACAACACAACTGATTGGCTCAGGCGCATTAAGAAGGAAAGAAATTCCACAAATGAACTTTTAACAAGGCACACCTGTTAATTGAAATGCATTAGAGGTGGCTACCGCATGACGCTGGTTGAGAGAATGCCAAGAGTGTGCAAAGCTGTCATCAAGGCAAAGGGTGGCTACTTGCATGATTCCATATGTGTTATTTCATAGTTTGATGTCTTCACTATTATTCTACAATGTAGAACATAGTAAAAATGTGTGTCTAATCTTTTGACTGGTACTGTATGCGTACAGTATAGACAGGTAACTGCCAACACAAAGGACACATTTGAGTAAATGAGGGATACAAAGTATATTGAAAGCAGTTGCTTCCACACAGGTGTGATTCCTGAGTTAATTAAGCAATTAACGTCCCATCATGCTTAGGGTCATGTATAAAATGCTCAGTTGCCCGTTATTTTGGCTACCATGGCTAGGAGAAGAGATCTCAGTGACTTTGAAAGAGGGGTCTCATAGGAGAATATGTGGATGGTGTGTGAATATGTGGAATATGTGGAATATGTGGAATATGTGGAATATGTGGAATATTTAAATGGTGTGTGTGCTGTCTCTTATACACATCTAGATGTGTATAAGAGACAGGTGTGTGTGTGTGTGTGTGTGTGTGTGTGTGTGTGTGTGAACATGTACGTGAGATTCTGTAACAGCGCCTGACACAGCGTTTTCCACCCCCATCAACAAAACACCAACTTATGGAATTTCTCGTGGACAAATGGTCCCGCATCCCTCCAATAGAGTTTGAGACACTTCTAGAATCTATGCCAAGGTGCATTGAAGCTGTTCTGGTTCGTGGTAGCCCATCGCCCTATTAAGACACGTGTAGACTCTATGCCAAGGTGCATTGAAGCTGTTCTGGTTCGTGGCCCAACGCCCTATTAAGACAATATGTTGGTGGTTCATTTACATTCAATAACCATGGACTCTATACCAGATAAGACAAGACAATGTAATAACACTAAAAGGGATGATTTCCATCCCTTAAAAACATATGTATATATTTTAAATTCAGGCAAAGTACTCACATGTTTTCTACATTTCCATGAAGACCCCTCATGGGAGGTCTTCTTCTCCCATTTCAGATAGACCATCCCTCTCTCCTCTAGCAGTGTGACACACACCTCCCTCATCAACTGGGACACCTGGGACAGCTGAGACAGGCTAAAGCTGTCCAGGAACCCTACCAGGTGATGGAGGATCTCAAAAGGAAGTCTGCTCAACAGGTCCAGTTTACAGGGATGCTTCCTGTCAGAGGTGATGCTGATGGTTTTCTCAGAGTCGGACAGCATTGAGGGGCCCTCTGGTTTGAGGCTGAAGGTGCTGAGATCCTGGCGGTAGGTGACTGTGGCTCTCTGACCTGCGGGATGGAACCTGCTCTGACTGTAGTTGCAGCCTAGGTACGCTAGAGGACAGCGCTGCTCGAACCAGCCGTTCAGGCAGGACTGGATGTCCAAGTGCACGTTCTTGAAGTGAGTGTGGTACTCATCGCGGCGGAAGACGTGGCCACAGAGGTAACTAAAGGCAGAGTTGGTAAAGTTGTGTCTTCTGGTTATGTCCTCAGCTTGGATCTGGACATAGAGGCCTTTGTGTGTGTCTGTGATGATGTCTGCCAGAGAGGCTTCAGGTTTGAACGGAGCAGATGGGATGTTGTAAGTCTGTGTTCCAATGTGTACATAGAAGCCGTCTGCTCCTCCACCCTCTGAGATGTTGTGACCCTTCAGCTCTTTCTCCAAGAAGCACAACAAAGTTGCATTGACTTCATCACACTTTGGAAGATCTTCTACGGACACGCCTAGATCTGACGTGTCAACACTCTTGTTGACCATCGGTGACCAAGGGTCGCGCATGTGAATCCGTTTCGGCCGGTAGCTCGTGGGAACGTTGAACGTTCTGACAGTTTGAACCTCTATGGGCTCCAGCTTTCCATAAACAAAGTCCTTGTCCCTTGGGGTGCAGGCGGCAAGCTGACCAAAGTTGATCAGCATAGCTCCATGGTGGGCCAAATACATGTTGTAGTCTGCAGTGGTGACCTCTCTACGCAGTCTCTCCATGACCCCGTCCTGCCACGGTGCAAGGCCAGACCTGGTGACGTCTACAGCACGTGAAGTGGCTCCATTCTCCTGGCACTCCTTGGATGATCCATCCCCATCCAGCTCTCCATGACCATTTGACAAGCTAAATGCTTTCTCTTCTTCACCATCACCGGGATTCAACTTCTTTTCCATGTTTTTGACGGTTTGTTGGCATCCCTTCATCTCTTTTCTGAACATGGTCTCATAGGAGCTGTAGTTCTGGAGAGTGGCCACGTCCTTGTTCTTGGCCAAGGCCTCCCTCTCTTCCTGACTCAGTTCCTTCTCCAGCTCCATCCCATCTCCATAACCGTTATATCCATCTTCCATTGCTTCACTGGGGTCTAATGAACTACAACCTTCACCTGCAGAGCTGGTGACCCCTACATCTATCTCTTTCTGAGCAGATTCTGCTTCCACCTTCAGAAAGAAGACAACAAAGCTAGCCAGTTTGATGCAGAAAACTTTACTAAACTATTAACAAAATATTAACAGAAATATGTAAAACAATATCACAGCAGGACGCATTACCTTCTCCATCAGCTCAGGGAAGACGTTCTTCATCTTGAGGCATCTGAAGAGGAGCTCCTGGTCTCTCAGGGCCATGGACACGTTCAGCTGCTTCTCAGGGTCAGCCAGGGTGGTCCTGTAGCAATAGCAGTAAACTCCTTTAATATGTCATGTTGATTTGGGAGTTGGGGAGTGTGTACTTATGTTATGCCCTGCGTGCTCGTGCTCAAATCATTTTGATGCACTATGAGAGGCAGGCACGCTTTTTCTGTCGTCTTCAGAAAAGTTTGAATATTTTAAGCACAAAGTCATACACACAGTGTTTTGTTCATGAATAATGTTGTATATTTAGAGGTTACTCATAAGTGGATGGTATTGTTAAGATGCACTTGTAATTGTACTTTTTAGGATGATATCAACATTCTGAATTCAACATGTGGTTAATAGCTAGCTAAGGTATTAGCAGGCTATTGTATGTGTGAACGATGGCTAGCTCCTKAAACGATCCCAGTCCCTTGTATTGTGCATCTGTTGTAGAAAGAGGCTGTACAAATGTTTTATTTTCTTTTGGATGCAGGTATGTGGTTTTATCTATGTAAAATATGTTATGTATAATAAGGAGAGGCTGTACTAATTTTTGTATTCAAAAATCATGTTGATGCACTATGAGAGAAAGAGGCGATGATTCACAGAACKTATGTGCTCTACAAATGTTTTATTTTCTTTTGGATGCAGATGCAGGATGCAGCGAGTGAATTGTGCTTGATTAAAACTATCTGATCTCCAAAGTCCACGTCTATAGTCTCAATCAACCACACACAACGCAGAGTTACAGCGGTGCAGTACAGCACCGGTTACATATGCAGATGACTCAGCACTATACACGTCAGCTACTACAGCAACTGAAATGACTGCAACACTTAACAAAGAGCTGCAGTTAGTTTCGGAATGGGTGACAAGGAATAACAGCTCAGACACCCATCCATACTCCACTAGACATGCCACCAGAGGTCTCTTCACAGTCCCCAAGTCCAGAACAGACTATGGGAGGTGCACAGCACTACATAGAGCCATGACTACATGGAACTCTGTTCTACATCAAGAAACTCATGCAAGCAGTAAATGTTGATTTAAAAATAGATAAAGTACATTACCAGTCAACAGTTTGGACACACCTACTAATTCAAGGGTTTTTCTTTCTTTTTATCATCTTGTACATTGTYGAATAAGAGTGAACACATCGGAACAAGGAAAACAAATATGGAATCATTTAGTAACCAAAYAAGTGTTAAACAAAATATATTTTATATTTGAGAATCTTCAAAGTAGCCTTCATTCACACTCTTGGCATTCTCTCAACCAGCTTCACCTGGAATGCTTTTACAACCGTCTTGAAGGAGTTCCCACACATGCTGATCATTTTTTGGCTGTTTTTCCTTCACTCTGCGGTCCACCTCATCCCAAACCATCTCAATTGGGTTGAGGTCGGGTGATTGTGGAGGCCAGGTCATTTGATGCAGCGCTCCATCACTCTCCTTCTTGGTCAAATAGCTCTTACACAGCCTGGATATGTGTAAGGGRTAAATCTCAAATTTGGACTCCAGACCAAAGGACAGATTTCCACCGGTTTAATGTCCATTGTTCGTGTTTCTTGGCACAAACAAGTCTCTTCTTCTTATTGGTGTCCTTTGGTAGCGGTTTCTTTGCAGCAACCATGAAGGCCTGATTAACCTGTTATGGCTGCAGCCCGACGTCAGCCCGACGCCGGTACACCTATGACAACATCCAGCTCAAGTGCAGGGCGCGAAATTCAAAATCTTTTTTTTTAAAATATTAACTTTCACACATATAACAAGTCCAATACAGGCATTTGAAAATTAACATCTTGTCAATATCAGCCAATCATGTCCGATTTTTATAAAATGTTTTAACAGAGAAAACAACCCACATATCTTTATGTTAGCTTACACCATAAGGAGGAAGAACATTTACAGCGCACAGTTGGATGCAAGTAGCATGCACAAGCCATACCTACTAACTGAACCAACCTAAAATAACTAAAGAACATACCTCAGATGACATCCTATACTGTTACAAAAGAATTACCTAGTTATGTGTTCAAAAAATTTGCATATTTTAGCTATAAAACGATTTTACTACAATTTACTGCTACCATCATAGCTACAGTCAGAAATCGACGGGAGTAGCCAGAGAAAATACAGAACCGAACGTCAACTACTAATTTAAGCCTCAATAAAACATTTTCAGAGCAAAATATATGGGAATGCTAATGAAAGAGAAAGATCTTGTGCGAATAGTAGCGCATATTTCCGGATTTTTGAAAGTGTTTTAAAGCGAAAACACAATATATAGAAAAATAAAAAAAAACAATATATAAATTAAAATCGTCAATTTAGCTTACTAAATAGGCTAACTCACAACAGCATTGACTTCAGGCAACGGTAGCATAGACAGTGTCGACAGATATATGAATAAAAGCATCCAAATTTTGGGTCCTTATCTTTGTTTGATCTCCATCAGATGGTTCTCAAGGGGTCCTTTGTTCTAGAAGTCTTTATTTTCGATCGAACGAACAATTTTCCGCTTTGAAATTAGCAAGCACACTGGCAGTGCGACGCTAACCTCTCCATCTTGAAAAAATTATTGCGTCGCATTACGTCTAAAGTCCAGAATAKATTTCAATAATATAATTAAACTATATTGAAATAACATACTTTAGGATGATATTGTGACATGTATCAAATAAAATCGAAGCCAGAGATCATATTCACCTTTACAGAGTGTTTTCCAGGAGCCGAGTCCAGGTCCTACTTCGCGCCCAGAAAGAAAAATAAACTGCGCAACACTGACTCCAAGAGGTTGTGTTCAAATCCAGGACGAGATAATCAAGTGATTTCTTCTCTCACTTCCGCATGACACCCAGAGGAAGACGTATGACGTGTTTCTACAGTCCTATGTGACATGCCCTTTTATAGACAAGGGCTTGAAGAGCGACATCGATTTTGGAAATCTCACTTCCGGATAGGAAATGGGCTGTAAAAATAGTTCTGTTCCACTTAGAGAAATAATTAAAACGGTTTTAGAAACTAAAGACTGTTTTCTATCCAATAGTAATAATAATATGCATATTGTAAGAGCAAAAATTGATTAAGAGGCCGTTTGAAAATTTMCACATATTTTCCAGTTTTTCAATACGCCCCCTGCAGCCATAACAAGTTAATGCAGTCTCCTCTYAACAGTTGATGTGGAGATGT
Organism: Salvelinus sp. IW2-2015; assembly: GCF_002910315.2. Classification (NCBI taxonomy): domain Eukaryota; kingdom Metazoa; phylum Chordata; class Actinopteri; order Salmoniformes; family Salmonidae; genus Salvelinus; species Salvelinus sp. IW2-2015. The sequence goes on along the minus strand of NW_019945941.1, from coordinate 75,887 downwards.
CTGTGAAGCATTTCTTTGGGCTGCAATCTGAGGTGCAGTGAACTCAAATGAACGTACCCTCTGCAGCAGAGGTAACTCTGGGTCTTCCTGTCCTGTGGAGGCCCTCATTGAAGCCAGGTTCATCATAGTGCTTGATGGTTTTTGCGACTGCACTTGAAGAAACGTTTCCGTATTGACTGACCTTCATGTCTTAAAGTAATGATGGACTGTTGTTTATCTTTGCTTATTTGAGCTGTTCTTGTCATAATATGGACTAGGGTCTTTTACCAAATAGGGCTATCTTCTGTATACCAACCCTTCCTTGTCACAACACAACTGATTAGCTCAAACACATTAAGAAGGAAATAAAATCCACAAATTAACTTTTAACAAGGCACACCTGTTAATTGAGATGCATTCCAGGTGACTACCTCATGAAGCTGGTTGAGATAATGCCAAGAGTGTGCAAAGCTGTAATCAAGGCAAAGGGTGGCTACTTTGAAGAATCTCKAATATAAAATATATGTTAATTTGTTTTAATTAACACTTTTAGGGTTCCTACATGATCCCATATATGTTTACCTTGTTTTGATGTCTTCACTATTATTCTACAATTTAGAAAATAGTACAAATATGGAACAGCAAACATGATAACATACGTACTATACACACACGTACACATGGATTTTGTGCTGTAGATATGTGGTGTGTTTTGAAATCTGTTGTGAATGTTTTGTAATATTTTTAAAATTGTATTAACTGTCTTATTTTTGCTGGACATCAGGAAGAGTAGCTGCTGCCTTGGCAGGAACTAATGGGGATCCATAATAAACCCCAGAATAGTAGCTGCTGCCTTGGCAAGGAACTAATGGGGATCCATAATAACCCCAGGTAAAGTAGCTGCTGCTTGGCAGGGAACTAATGACATCCCATAATAAACCCCAGGAGAGTAGTCTGCGCCCTTGGCAGGAATACGAATGGGCATCCATAATAAACCCAGAACGAGTAGCTGCCTTAGCAGGAACTAATGGGATCCATAATAAACCCCAGGAAGAGAGCTGCTGCCTTGCAAGAACTAATGGGGATCCATAATAAACCCCAGGAAGAGTAGCTGCTGCTTGCAGAACTAATGGGGATCCATAATAAACCCAGGAAGTAGTACTGCTGACTTGGCAGGAACTAATTGGGATCCCATAATAAACCCCAGGAAGTGTAGCTGCTGCCTTGGCAGGAACTAATGGGGATCCATAATAAACCCCAGAAGAGTAGCTGCTGCCTTGCAGAACTAATAAGGGGATCCATAATAAACCCAGGAAGAGTAGCTGCTGCCTTGGCAGGAACTAATGGGGATCCATAATAAACCCCAGGAAGAGTAGCTGCTGCCTTGGCAGGAACTAATGGGGATCCATAATAACCCCAGGAAGAGTAGCTGCTGCCTTGACACAAACTAATGGGGATCCATAATAAACCCCAGGAAGAGTAGCTGCTGCCTTGGCAGAACTAATGGGGATCCATAATTCATATCAAACCCGAAGAGTAGCTGCTGCCCTTGGCAGAGACTAATGGGGATCCATATAAACCCCAGGAAGAGTAGCTGCTGCCTTGGCAGGAACTAATGGGGATCATAATAAACCCAGGAAGAGTACGCTGCCTTGGCAGGAACTAATGGGGATCCATAATAAACCCCAGGAAGAGTAGCTGCTGCTGGCAGGAACTAATGGGGGATCCATAATAAACCCCAGGAAGAGTAGCTGCTGCCTTGGCAGGAACTAATGGGGATCCATAATAAACCAGGAAGAGTAGCTGCTGCCTTGGCAGGAACAATGCGGGGATCCATAATAAACCCCAGGAAGAGTAGCTGCTGCCTTGACAGGAACTAATGGGGATCCATAATAAACCCCAGGAAGAGTAGCTGCTGCCTTGGCAGGAACTAATGGGGATCCGTCTTCCCACACCACATCACATCACACCACTGCACACCACAGCACATTATACCACAGCACATTATACCACAGCACATTATACCACAGCACATTATACCACAGCACAGCACAGCAGATTATACCACAGCACAGCACAGCAGATTATACCACAGCACAGCACATTCTACCACAGCACATTATACCACAGCACATTATACCACAGCACATTATACCACAGCACATTATACCACAGCACATTATACCACAGCACAGCAGATTATACCACACCACACCACAGCAGATTATACCACACCACACCACACCACACCACACCACACCACACCACAGCGTACCTGTAGATGGAAGAGTCTGTGTCTTCCACTGGGAAGCGGATCCATTGCTGGGAGCAGATGACAGTGCTAGCGGGACAGACCTCCAGGTGCTTGGCTAGCCTGTGGCGGTGCATGGTGAAGGGACAGCCGTAGTCAACGTTGAGGCAGGGGACCATCTCATTGGGACATAGTAACTGGTGCTCCTCCTCCTTACACTTATGGAAGGCAGCGCCACAATGTAGATGACACTTAATGACCACACAGGAGACAGAGGTGTTCACGGGGGCTTGGCAGTGGAGGCTGTAACACCTCTCACAGTGCTGATGAAGCTCCTCTGGGAACATACTGCCTTTCACCTACAGAGGGAGAGAGAGGAATACTGTTTTTTTGGCGTTTTTGATTGTCATGTTGAATATCCTACCGTATGGGGTTGGTGGACTTTGTAGTTTGATGATTAACTGTGTAGTTTGACACCGAGATCTCATCAAATACACTCACCATATCGACAAATATTATTCGTTCAGAAGAATTTCACCATCTCAAAAAGTAAACCAATGAAAATAGGCCAATGGGAACGTATACTTGGAACCTAAAGGCAGAGACCACAGGAGGCTGGTGGCACCTTAATTGGGGAGGATGGGCACGTGGTAATGGGAAGAGCGGAATGGGTGGAAAGGTATAAACAACARCATGGTTTCCATGGTTTCCATGTGTTTGATGCCATTCCATTTGCTCCGTTTCAGCCATTTTTAAGAGCCGTCCTCCCCTCAGCAGCCCCCACTGACAGAGACAATAACAAGTATTACATTGTATATCCTCCACAACAAACAGAAAGTTGCAAACTCTTATTTAATGTGTGGGCATGATTTTCACATCTCCTGAATTAATTCTATCATTCTGTCCAAATCTCTTGTACTTGACCACTTTAAAACAGTATTCATCTCACTCTTGCTCATAGAAACAAACACACATGTTCTTAGTATAGTAGTGCAGCAAAGTACCAAAAWATTGCCCGGTAATATTTTATATCAAAATTCAACAGAAAAATAAGCTTAATGTCCCTACTCACCCTCTGTGCCTCTTTGTGTCCCTCTGTCTCTGTCAGTRGGAGTTATGTTTGTAAGCACTTCTGACTACTGTCCTACCTTTCTGATCAGCTTCTGCAGTGTGTCTATGCGTTATAAATAGCCAGACAGAGGGGTTGACAGGCCAGTGTGACAGAGCACTGGTACTAAGCCTTTGACAGACAAGGTCAAGTTACTGGCTCCGATACCACTAGACTAGTGTCTATGGAGTGTTAATCCACCAATAGTCAATCAATAATCAATAGTCTGTTGAATGGCCTGTTTTAAGCCGTGATGACTTCAGATTAAGTAATGATCAAATGCAGTAATGCAATAAATCAGATAACATTCATTCTCTGTATCAACTTTGAAGTGGCCTTGTATTGTGTTCTTGTTTCTTTGTGGAAAATTTATTTTTGTTTGAGGTCACATGTAGTTATACTGTACTTACTAAATGGAATTATCTCCTACAGCAGTATACCAGCAGATGTCACTAGTGGTGTTTGAATTAGTTTGAACAAGCTATAAAATCCACTAGATGTAGTCAGATTCAAACCAAAGCATTTCAACATCATGTCTTTGCGTGGACTTTTTAACACTGAGAAAGAGAATGCCAGCTGCAGACTAAAGCGGTCATTACCAAATCAGTGTTAAGTCGTGTGAAATATATTAAATATATATTGAGAATCTCAATAATTGGAGACAACATGAGCCCCTCTCTAAATGAGGACGGTATTACTTTCTTGCATTATATACTGTCACAGTATTTTTAAGATAAGGTTTTAATTCATTGAAAGATAATAATAATAATATACCATCAGTAGGGTAGTCACTAATATAATAATATACCATCAGTAGGGTAGTCACTAATATAATAATATACCATCAG
>NW_019945941.1:56308-70010 GCF_002910315.2 Salvelinus sp. IW2-2015 | reverse complement strand
CTGCTGGTGAGTTAGCTATAGACTTACTAGTACTTAGACCCACACAGAGCTGCTGGGTGAGTTTACTATAGACTTCACTAGTATTAGACCACACAGCGCTGCTGGGTGAGTTACTATAAGATTATAGTATTAGACCACACCAAGAGGCTGGCAAGGCTGAGTACTATAGACTCCACTAGTAATTAGACACACCAGAGGCTGCTGGGTGAGTTACTATAGACTTATAGTAATTAGACGCCACCAGAGGCTGCTGGGTGAGTTACTATAGATCACTAGTAAGTTAGACCACACAAGAGGCTTCAGGGTGAGTTATATACGAACTTACTAGTACATTAGATCACACCAGAGGCTGCTGGGTGAGTTACTATAGACTTATAGTAATTAGACCCCACCAGATGCTGCTGGGTGAGTTACTATAGACTTCACTAGTCAATTAGATCCACACAGAAGGCTGTGTGCGTACTTCATAGAACTTCACTAGTACATTAGAACCCAACAGAAGCTGCTGGGTGAAGTTACTCTAGACTTCACTAGTACATTAGACCACACAGAGGCTGCAAGGTGAGTTACTATAGACTTTCACTAGTACATTAGACACAACCAGAGGCTGCTGGTTGGAGTACTATAGGTTACACTAGTACATTGACCCACCAGAGGCTGCTGGGTGAGTTACTATAGACTTTCAACTAGTACATTAGACCACGCACCAGAGGCTTGCAGGGTGAGTTATATAGACTTCACTAGTTAATTAGACCAACAGAGGCTGCTGGGTGAGTTACTATAGACTCCACTAGTAGCATTAGACCCACACAGAGGCCTGCTGGTGAGTACTATAGGATTCACTAGTACACTTAGAACCCACAACAGAGGCTGCAAGGTGAGTTACCTATAGACTTCACTAGTACATTAGAACCCACAGATGGTTGCTGTGAGTTACTATAGACTTCACTAGTAATTGACCCACACCAGAGCTGCTGGGGTGAGTTTACTATAGACTTCACTAGTACATCACCCAGACCAGAGCTTGCTGGGTGAGTTACTATAGACTTCACTAGTACATTAGACCCCACAGCGGTGCTGGGTGAGTTACTATAGACCTTCATAGTACATTAGACCACACAGAGGCTTGCTGGGTGAGGTTACTATAGACTTTTCGACTAGTATTAGACCACACCAGAGGTGAAGGTGAGTTACTATAGACCTCCACTAGTACATTAGACACACAGAGGCTGCTGGGTGAGTTAAACTATGACTTACTAGTAAACATTAGAACCCACACCAAGAGGCGCTGGGTGAGTTACTATAGACTTACTAGTACATTAAGACCCACACCAGAGGTGCTGGGTGAGTTACTATAGATCACTAGTACATTTGACCACACCAGAGGCTGCTGGGTGAGTTACTAAGATTCACTAGTAATTAGAACCCACACAGAGGCTGCCTGGTGGTTAACTATAGACTTCATAGTACATTAGACCGCACACCAGAGGCTGCAATGTGAGTTAACTATAGACTTCACTAGTACATTAGACCCACACCAGAGGCTGCAAGGTGAGTTAACTATAAGACTTCAGCTAGTACATTAGACCACACCTGAGGCTGGCTGGGTGAGTTACTATAGACTTCCACTAGTACATTAGACCCACACCAGAGGCTGCTGGGTGAGTTTTACTATAGACTTCACTAGTCCATTAGACCACACAGAGACTGCTGGGTGAGTTACTATAGACTTCACTGTAAAACTTTAAGAACCCACACAGAGCCTGCTGGTGAGTTTACTATAGAACTTCACTATACATTGACCCACACCAGAGGCTGCTGGGTGAGTTACTTATAGACTTCACTAGTACATTAGACCCAACCAGAGGCTGCTGGGTGAGTTACTATAGACTTCACTAGTACATTAAGACCCACCAGAGGCTGCTGGTGAGTTACTATAGAACTTCACTAGTAAGTAGACCCACACCAGAAGGCTGCAAGGTGGAGTTACTATAGACTTCATAGTACATTAGACCACACATGTGCTGCTGGGTGAGTTTACTATAAGACTTCACTAGTACTTGGACGCCACACAGAGGCTGCTGGGTGGAGTTCTATAGACTTTACTAGTAATTAGACCACAACCAGAGGCTGCTGGTGGTTATATAGACTTACTAGTACATTAGACCCACACAGAAGCTGCAAGGTGATTACTATACTGACTTCAAAACTAGTAAAGTTACACCCACACCATGAAGGATGCTGGGTGAGTTACTATAGACTCCACTAGTACATTAGACCCACAACCAGAGGCTGCAAGGTGAGTTACTATAGATTATAGTACATTAGAACCAACACGAGAGGCTGCTGGGGTGAGTTAGCTATAGACTTCACTAGTACATTAGACCGCACACAGAGGCTGCAAAGGTGAGTTACTATAGACTTCACTAGTTACATTAGACCCCACCCAGAGGGCTACTGGGTGAGTTACTATAGGACTTCACAGTACATTTATCCCACTGCAGAGGCTGCTGGGTGAGTTACTATAGACTTCACTAGTACATTAGACCCACACAGAGGCTTGCTGGGTGAGTTACTATAGACTTACTAGTAATTAAGACCACAGACAGAGGCTCTGGTGAGTTATATAGACTCTCACTAGTACATTAGACCAACACAGAGGCTGCAAGGTGAAGTTACTATAGATTCAATAGTAATTAGACCCACAGAGCTGCTGGGTGAGTTTACTATAGACTTCAAATAGTAATAAGAACCCACACCAGAGGCTGCTGGGTGAGTTACTATAGACTTCACTAGTACATTAGACCCACCCAGAGGCTGCTGGGTGAGTTACTATAGACTTCAAAGTACATTAGACCCACACCAGGGCTGCTGGGTGAGTTAACTATAGACTTCACTAGTAATTAGACACACGAGAGGCTACTGGTGAGTTATATAGACTTCACTAGTACATTAGAACGCACCCAGAGGCTGCTGGGGAGATACTATTAGACTTCACTAGTACATTAGACCCACACAGAGGCTGCTGGTGAGTTACTAATAGACTTCACTAAGTAATTAGACACACAGAGCTGCTGGTGAGTTAACTATAGACTTCATAGTACATTAAGAACCACACCAGAGGCTGCTGTGATGTTAACGTGATAGACTTCTAGAATTAGAGCCACACAGAGGCTGCTGGTGAGTTACTATAGACTGTCATAAGTACATTAGACGCACACAGAGCGCCTGGGTGAGTTACTATAGACTTCACTAGTACCTTAGACCACACAGAGGCTGCTGGGTGAGTTATATGACTTCATAGTACAATTAGACCACACAGAGGCTGCTGGGTGAGTTACTATAGGACTTCACTAGTACAATTAGCCAACAGCGGCTGCTGGGTGAGTTCACTATAGACTTCAACTAGTACATTAGACGCCACCAGAGGTGCTGGGTGAGTTACTATAGACTTTTCACTAGTAATTGTACCCACACGAGGCTGCTGGGCTGAGTTTAATATAAGCTTCACTAGACATTAGACCACACAGAGGCTGCAAGGTGAGTTTATAATAGACTTCACTAGTAATTCATTAGACCCACACGCAGAGGCTTGCTGGTGAGTTACTAATAAGACTTCACTAGTACATTAGACCACCAGAGGCTTGCTGGGGTGGTTACTATAGACTTCAGTTGTAGGCATTGGACCCAACACCAAGAGCTGCTGGTTGACTTACTACAGACCACCCAATCATAATGAGAGTAATTTGTATGGAAGGATAATCTCACTTATTTCAAATAGGCATTATCTTCACAACAATTGGAACAACTGAGACTGGGTGAATTAACAATATTTTTGTGGATATTAGTCCGTACAGATTAACTGCAATAATTTCTGTCCCTAGAGCGTATTTCATCTATTTCATTCAGAGTGTTTGTTGTTTTGTGTTTTGAATGAGCGTCAACAAGACCTTTGGTTAAATACAATTTGAAATCTTTTCAAATATTTAAGCGTTTTTTGCTCTATCCTCAGTTCCAGACTGGGTGTGGGTTTGCAGTTTTACTGACTGACTATTCACATTGGTTTTATGTGCCAAGAATGCTTAATCAAGCGCAGCTAACTTATTTTTAAATTATTTAAATAGATTGAACGAGGTCTGGCAAAATTGGCCTCTCATATTACTAGCAGTACTAGGTAATGAGTGGATGATCCGAGTCATTTGAACTGGGAATGGTATTTTTCAGTTATGAACAGACTGGATTTTTGCATTGGAAAACATAATCCTCAATTGTTTAATGATCATTATGTCTTCCCAAAGTTAGAACACATGTTTCAACTGGCAGCTGAGAAAGACCTGGCAGCTGAGGAAGAACTGCAGCTGAGGAAGACTGGCAGCTGGAGAAGACCTGGCAGCTGAGGAAGACTGGCAGCTGAAGGCAGACTGGCAGCTGAGGAAGACGCTGTCAGCTGAGAAGAACTGGCAGTGAGGAAGAACTGGCAGCTGAGGAAGACTGCGCTGAGAAAGAACGTGGAGCTGAGGAAGACCTGGCAGCTGAGGAAGACTGAGCTGAGAAAGACTGGCAGCTGAGGAAGACTGGAGCTGAGAGACCTGGCAGCTTGAGGAAAGATGGCAGCTGAGGGAAGACCTGCAAGCTGAGGAAGACTGGCGCTGAGAAGATGGCAGCTGAGAAAGACTGGCAGTGAGGAAGAACTGAAGCTTGAGGAAGAACCTGGCGTGAGGAAGACCTGGCCGCTGAGAAAGACTGGCAGCTGAGGAAAACTGGCAGCTGAGAAGCTGGAGCTGAGGAGACCGGACGCTGAGGAAGACCTGGCAAGCTGAGAAAGACGTGGCAGTTGAGAAGACCTGGCAAGCTGAGAAAGCCTGACAGCTGAGAAAGACCTGGCAGCTGAGAAGACTGACAGCTGAGAAAGACTGACAGCTGAGAGAACGTGGCAGCTGAGAAAGATGGAGTGAGAAAAGACTGACAGCTGAGAAAGACGTTCATGCATAGCTACGTGGCATCTCTTTTCATTATATGGATTGTTGTCTAGACTAGAGTCTAGAAGTTACGGACCCCTCATCTATAGCTGATTGTTCAAATGGAACCTTTCCATGTCCATGTTGAACTGTCCCTCTATATCATACATCTTGACCTGTTAGTGGCTGCTGGAATGTGTTCACACTTCCAGTTATACTAGGGTTGTATGAGTTTATAAGGATGCTCTAGGCCTCCTGAGTGGACAGCGGTCTAAGGCACAGCATCGGAAGTGCAGAGCGTCACGTACAACGCAGTGCTAGAGGCGTCACTACAGACCAAAAAAGGGTTTTTTTCCCCGAATCCGGGCTGTGTCGAGCCGTCCGTGACGGGAGAACATGAGGCGGCGGCACAATTGGCCCAGCGTCGTCAGAGTTAGGGGAGGGTTTGGCTGGCATGCCTTTAGTCCCATCTATCTAGGACTCCTTGTGGAGCTGGGCACGCTGATTCAGTAGCTGTAACGTCGTACAGTGTTTCCTCGCGACACATTAGTGCTCGCCATCTTCGCCTCTCCTGGTTCGTTACGGGAGTTGCGGGCATTGGGAAGATCTGTTTTGGGGAGAAAAAGAGGTAAAAGTACGACACACAAAAAAAATGCTCTTGCAGTTTGTGATTATTGTAGCAGCCCTGGTAAACCCCTCCAGCTGCACTAAAGAGCAACCCTGCACTGACAGAGCCACTGCACTGAACAGAGCCCAACCATCACCTGAAGAGCAACCGCACCTGACAGAGCCAACCCTGCACCTGACAGAGCCAACCCTGCACCTGACAGAGCCAACCCTTCACCTGGTAAACCCTCCAGCTGCACCTGACAGAGCCAACCCTGCACCTGACAGAGCCAACCCTGCACCTGACAGAGTTAACCCTGCACCTGGTAAACTAAAACGTTAATAGCAGCAAACCCATGGTTGAATTAGTACATGATATGACCATGGTTTTATGTTGCAAAGGTTTTGGGTGAGCAGGTATATTGAATAGAGAATTACAATGATCAAATGCTTTGGTTGGATGGTTTGTATTACAGTCCAGAGAGCCATAGAGATGCCTGTCTATATGCCTCTGGTAGGTCTAGTCAGTCACAGTAGGAAGCATATAATCTGCAGCACACACCTTCCCTCTAGGCTCCACGTCCCTCTCACCTCTACAGAGAAATCCTGTAACGGCTTGTTAAAATGGAGCTGATGAGGGAGAAAATATGCTGTTGCCTGCATGCAGATGTTTATGGACGTCTTCGTTTATCAGGCAACATGCAGAGGTTTATGGACGTCTTCATTTATCAGGCAACATGCAGAGGTTTATGGACGTCTTCATTTAGCAGGCAACATGCAGAGGTTTATGGACGTCTTCATTTAGCAGGCAACATGCAGAGGTTNGGCAACATGCAGAGGTTTATGGACTTGTGTGTTTACCTGGCAACCGTTCTGCACGTAATCTACATTCCTTCTGCATTTTAATTTAAACAGGTAATTAAAACCACCTTGTACTGATGCCTTACAGCTATTACAACTTAATTAGTTTGGGGGGGTTTATAGGTTCTCTGAGGCAGAGAACTTTGTCTAATTCTGCCACATTGATACAGAAATACACTGAAGCGGGACAGAATCTGGAATATTGTGAATATTGGCATTTGACTGAACTTGTTTTTACAGTGGCTAATGTAGCTGAAAGGCATGCCTGTCGAGACACAGGAAGATTATGTGTCAGCATTGTGTTACGCGTCATATCAGGACAAACATTGAAAGTCTAGATGCTGAATCATGTGAAATTGCATGTCATAGTGTATTGTCTGGTGTTTTGCTGGCTTACGAGGGTTCAAAAACGCATTTCCACAATCAAACAGTAATTGATAGCACCACGGCAGAAAACACAATATGTGTATTCAGTGAAAATTGTCCCTATCTTTGAAATCACTAGCCAATACAATCTCCTCTTGTCTGTCCTGTCTGGTTTATAATACACTGGTTATCACTAGCCATTACAATCTCCTCCTGCTGTCCTGTTACTTGGTTTATAATACACTGGTTGAAATCACTAGCCCATTACAATCTCCTCCTGCCTGTTCTGGTTTATAAAATACACTGGTTGAAAATCCTAGCCATTTACAATCTCCTTCCTGTCCTGTTCCTGGTTTATAAACTTAGTTGAAATCACTAGCCATGTACAATCTCCTCCTGTCCTGTCTGGTTTAATAATACTTTAGTTGAAACACTAAGCCATTAAATCTCCTTCCTGTCCTGTCTGGTTTATAAATACCAACTAGTTTGAAATCACTAGCCATTTACGAATCTCCTCCTGTCCTGTCCTGGTTTTTATAATATTAGTTGAAATCACTAGCCCATACAATGCTACTCCCGTCTGTCCTGGTTAATCTAATAAACATCTAGTGCATATTTGCATGCTGAGCATTTTCAAAGTTTCCCTTTCAATTTGGCTTGAGAACACTTGTTTTTTGAAATATTTTTATTATTTGTATTGTCCATGTACAGAATGTCAACCGTCCCAAATAAGCATACATCAAATGTTCTTTTTGTTCATAAGAGTGTCCCAAATAATCAAAGTAGTCGTTCATATGATCGTAAAGGACACTCATTTATGATTCTAAAAACTGCAGTGAAAGCTCCTCTGTTAATTCTGATTGTTGTCTGGGATCGACTAAGGCCCAACAAATTCAGACAGCCAGCCAATTCTGGATCTTTTTGTCTGGGATTGACTAAGGCCACATTAGATAAAGCAGCCAATCTGATCTGTTGTCCTGGATTGGACTAGGCCACATTCAGAACAAGCAAGCCCAAATTCTGATCTGTTGTCTGGGATTGATAAAGCACATTCAGACAAGCGCCTTCGTCTGTTTGTCTGGGATTGAACTAAGGCCCTTCAGAGAAGCCCAATTCTGATCTGTTGGTCTGGATTGACTGAGGCCACATGAGACAGCAGCCCATTCTGATCTGTTTGTCTGCGATTGACTAGGCCACTTCAGACCAAGCAGCCCCATTCTGATCTTTTGTCTGGGATTTTGACTAAGGCCAACATTAGACAGCGCCCAAATTCTGATCGTGTCTTGGGTCTGTGGACTAAAGGCCACTCCAGACAAGCAGCCAATTCTGTCTGTTGTCTCGGATCGACTAAGGCCACCATTCAGAACAAGCAGCCCAATTCTGACTTGTTGTCTTGGGATTGACTGAAAGGCCACATTCAGAACATCGCCAAATTCTGATCTGGTTGATCTGGGATTGAACTAAGGCCACCATTCATACAATGCAGTCCCAATTACCTGATCTTTGTCTGGGATGACTAAGGCATTAGACTCGCCCATTCTATCTGTTGTCTGGGATTTGACTAAGGCCACATTCAGACAAGCACGAGCCAATTCTTGCTGATTCTGTTGTCTGGATGATGTTGACTAAGCCACATTACAGACCAAGTCAGCCATTTTCTGATTTTTTGTCTGGATTGACTAAGGCCACATTCAGACAAGCCAGCCCAATTGATACTTTTGTCTGGGGATTGACTAAGGCCACATTCAGACAAGCAGCCAATTCTGATCTGTTGTCTGGGATGGTACTAAGGCCACATTCAGAGACAAGCAGCCCAATTACTGATCTTTGTCTGGGATTGACTAAGGCCAATTCAGACAAGCAGACCCATCTGATCTGTGGTCTGGATTGGACTAAAGGCCACATTCAGACAAGGCAGCGCCAATTTTCTGATTCTGTTGTCTGGATTGAAAACCTAAGGCCACTTCAGACAAGCAGCCCAATTGCCTGATCTGTTGGTCTGGGATTGACTAAGGCCCACATTCAGACAAAGCAGCCGCCATTCTGATCTGTTGTCTGGGATTGACTAAGGCACATTCAGACAAAGCAGCCAATTCCTGATCTGTCGTCTGGATGTGACGTAAGGCGGCACATTTCAGACAAGCAGCCTATTTGCATCTGTTTGTACTGCGGATGAACTAAGGCGCACGATTAGACAAGGAGCAGCCAATGGTCTGATCTGTTTGTCTGGGTTGACTAAGGCCACATTCAGAACAAGCAGCACAATTCTGATATGTGTCTGGGATTTACTAAGGCCACATTTCAGACAAGCAGACCCAATTGCTGATCCTTTTGTCCTGGGAGTTGACTAAGGCCACATTCAGGACCCAAGCACCTAATTCTCTGATCTTTGCTTCTGGGATCTGACTAAAAGGCCACATTACAGACAAAGCAGCCCCAATTCCTGATCTGTTTCTGGGATTGACTAAGGCCACATGTCAGACAAGACAGCCCTAATTCTGGATCTTTTCTGGGATTGACTAAGGCACGATTCAGAGCAAGCAGTCCCAATTCTGATCTTTTGTCTGGGGATTGACTAAAGGCCACATTCAGAACAAGCAGCCCCAATTCTATCTTTGATCCTGGGATTGAACTAAGGCCACAATCAGAGCAGCAGTCCCAAGTCTGACTTTGTCTGGGATTGACTAAGGCCACCAGTCAGACACAGCCGCAAATTACTGATCCTAAGTTGTCTGGATTTGAGCTAAGGCAACACATTCAGACAAGCAGCCAATTCTGATCTGTTGTCTGGGATTTACATAAGCCACATTCAGCACAAGCAGACCCATTTGATCTTTTTGTCTGGATTGACTAGGATCCCACATTCAGGACAAGCAGCCCTTAAAATCTGATCTTTTTCGATTTGGGTGACTAAGGCCACATTCAGACAAGCAGCCCAATTCTGATCTTTGTCTGGGATTGACTAAGGCCACATTCCAGGACAAAAGCCCAATTCTGATCTTTTGTCTGGGATTGACTAAGGCCACATTCAGAACAAGCAGCCCAATTCTGATCTGTTGTCTGGGATTGACTGAAGGCCACATTCAGACAAGCAGCCCAATTCTGATCTGTTGTCTGGGATTGACTAAGGCCACATTCAGACACAAGCACCAATTCGATCTGTTGTCCTGGATATGATAGGCCACATTCAGACAGCACCCAATTCTGATCTGTTTTCTGGATTGACTAAGGCCACATTCAGACAAGCAGCCCAATTCTGTCTGTTGTCTGGGATTGACTAAGCCACATTCAGCACAAGCAGCGCCCAATTCTGATCTGTTGTCTGGGATTGACTAAGGTCACATTCAGACAAAGCAGCCCAATTCTCATCTTTTTCCACTATTTGATCTTTTCAGAAATCACATCAGATTTTCTCACATCAGACATTTGTCAGAGCTTATCTGATTGGTTAAAAGAACACTTCCACTTTTCATGTAGTCGAATGAAAATCGAAATTTCAATGTGTTCCATTGCATTTTCAACTGTACCGATAGTTTTGTTCACAAAAACTGTTGAGTAAAAAAATAGCTAATGTCCCACTAGTCTTAGTACGTGCGCTCTAAGCCAAACAGCGGTGAGATTATTATGGATAAGAGCGAGAATATTTGTATTGTGTAAAACAGCAGTAATCATTGCGACCATCATATCACGCAGAATAAGAGCCTCAATATTTATTGTAAAGGAGCATTCAAGATCACGTTCACTTTCACCACCCTGTGAAGTTCATCATAATATATTTAATCTGTAGCCTAATAAACTGCATTGAGTCGTAATGGGAGGTCCACACTACATATTGGCATGACTCCAAGTTTACGCTGAAAATGATGGTTATTAAATCAATATTTGCGCATAAAAGGCGTTTCCACTGCCATTGCTGCATAATTAATTTACCAAAACAAAAAGCAGCCCACAGTCGAATGAACAAATTATCATTGGCATTACACAACTGTACCGAAACTTCCGGTTTCCATCACAGCTGTCGCACGGTATGGACTTTACTTGCATAAAAAACATTGTCCTAGCTAGCTCCTTACTGTACACGACGTACGTTTGTTTCTGTAATCAGATGTCTGGAATAACGTAGCTATCATTGTTCTCAAGGACCTAAAACTGTAGTTGTTCTAGCTAGTCACCCCTTAATCTCGTTAACCCAGAAATAAATCTTGAGTAATTTGGTCAGATGCTCGATTCAAGGCTGTCCACGAGAAATTAGAAAACTCTTCAGCTGAAAAACTAACGTTGGAAGAAATGATGTGCTAGTGACTGAGGATGAAATAAGTAGATGATTATGAAAACGTAGAGCTCAATAGAAAAACAGCTGATGTTGGTCGTGTCTAGAATATGTAAAATGCTACAGTCATTAGACCTACATTACATTCAATACATTTCTTTTATATTTTTTTATTTTATTTAACTAGGCAAGTCAGTTAAGAACAAATTCTTATTTTTCAAATGACGACCTAGGAACAGTGGGTTAACTGCCTTGTTCAGGGGCAGAACAAACAGATTTGTACTTTGTCAGCTCGGGAATTTGAACTTGCAACCTTTTGGTTACTAGGTCCAAGCTGCTAAGACAGGCGACCTGCCACCCCACAATGACAGCCTACACTGGCTAAACCCGGAAAACACTGGGCCAAATTGTGCGCCGCCCTATGGGACTTGTGGACTTACAGGAAAAGAGGACCGAGCACGCACCGCAATTCTCAATGATGGGCTGTAAGTGGAGCAGGTTGAGAGCCTTCAAGTGGCCTTTTTGGCGTCCACATTACAACAAACTCAACATGGGTTCCAAAGCACACCAAGGACAATCGTGAAGAGGGCACGGACAAACTTTTATTCCCCGCTCAGAAGCTGAAAAGATTTTTGGCATGGGTCCTCAGATCCTCAAAAGGTTTCTACAGGCTGGCAACATCGAGAGCTCCTGACGGGGTTGCCTCACGCCTGATTATGGCAACTGCTCGGCTTCCCGACTGCAAGACCACTGCAGAGGGTAGTGCGAAATCGGCCCAAGTACATTCACACATGGCCCAAGACTTCCTGCCCTCCAGGGACCTCTATACAGGCGGGTGTCAGAGGAAGGACCTAAAAATTGTCAAACGCTCCAGCGCACCCTAGTCATAGAACTTTTCTCTCAGCTACCCGGCACGGAAGCGCCTAGTTTACGTCCAAGAGCTTCTAACAGCTTCTACCCCCAAGCCATAAGACTCCTGAACATCTAATCAAATGGCTACCCAGACTATTTGCATTTTGGGTGGGGGGATTGGCCCCCCCCCCCCTCTTCTACGCTGCTGCTACTCTCTGTTATCTATCATAGTCACTATAATAACTCTACCTACATGTAAATATTACCTTCAATTACCTCGACACACGGTGCCCAGAATTTGACCCACCCATTGACTCTGTACCGTACCCCATATATATATATAATATATATAGCCCGCTATTGTTAATTTACTGCTGCTCTTAATTATTTGTTTTTTCTTATCTCCTTACTTTTTTTTGTTTGTTGGTGTTTTCTTAATAACTGCATGTTGGTAAGCTTGTTTAAGTAAGCATTTCAGCTGTTCAGGTCTAACACCTGTTGATTTTGGCCATGTGACAAATATAATTTGATTTGATTTGTTAACTATGATAAATCAAATGTTCCCATATTAGATGTGGAGAGGTGGGGAGGGGGGAAAAAAAAAAAGGAGGCCCCCCAAGTAAAACAAAGTAAAAACCCCCTGCGGGGAATCACTGTGCAGGTCTCATATCGCACCTAATTCCTATATAGTGCATCTACTTTTGAACCAGAAGTAGTGCACAAATAGGGTGCCATTTGGGATGCTCACTTTGTGAGTCCATGTGGGCAAACTCATGCTGGTTGACTTCCTCCATCAGACAGCAGGGTCTGTTTCCAAATGGGTTGAATCAGAGAGCAGAAACTCAGGTCACTGCTGGCAGTAATTGATTACCAATGAAGACCAGACCAACTCACTTTTTCATTCTTTTTATTAATCCCTCCTTCCTTTCCCTTTCTCTGTCTCTCTCTCTCTTCTCTCTCTCTCTCTGTCCTTCTCTTTCTCCGCAACGCACGCACACACACACACACAACACACACACACGACACACACACACACACACACACACACACACACACACCACACGAACAACAACACACACACACACACCAACACAACACCACACACACACACACACACGACATGACGACACACAAAGCTGACAAGCAGTCAGCATGCAGTAGCACATGGGCAAGGTGAATGGTTGGCTAGCCTAGCATGTTATGCAACATAGTAGCACATGGGCAGGTTAATGTTTGGCTAGCCTAGCATGTTATCAAACATAGTAACACAGGGCAGGTTAATGGTTGACTAGCCTAGCATGTTACAACCATAGTACACATGGGCAAGTTAATGGTTGGGCTAGCCTAGCCATGTTATCAAATAGTAGCACACGGGCAGGTTAATGGTTTGACTAAGTCCTAGCATGTTTCAGATAGTGAGCACATGGGGCAGGTTAATGTTGGCTAGCCTAGCATGTTATCAAACATAGTAGCACACGGCAGGTTAATGGTTGACTAGGCTAGCATGTTATCAACATAGTAGCACATGGGCAGGTATGGTTGCTAGCCTAGCATGTTATCACATAGTAGCACACGGGCAAGGTTAATGGTGTGACGTAAGCCCTAGCATGTTATCAACATAGGTGCACATGGCAGGTTAATGGTTGACTAAGCCTAGCATGTTATCACATAGTAGCAAATGGGCAGGTTAATGGTTGCTAGCTAGCAAATGTATCAACATTAGTTAGCACAGGCAGGTTACTTATTGGCTAGCCTGGTATGTTTTCAGCATTGCTTATTTTTGCCACAT
>NW_019945941.1:48918-56283 GCF_002910315.2 Salvelinus sp. IW2-2015 | reverse complement strand
TAGTTGAAATCACTAGCCATTACAATCTCCTCCCGTCCTGTCTGGTTAACTCTAATTAACATCTAGGTGCATATTTGCATGCTGAGCATTTTTCAAGTTTCCTTTCATTTGGCTTGAGACACTTGTTTTTGAAATATTTTATTATTTGTATTGTCATGTACAGAATTCAACTCTCCCAAATAAGCATATCTATCAATGTTCTTTTGTTCATAAGAGTGTCCCAAATAATCAAGTAGTCGTTCATATGACGTAAGGACACTCATTTATGATTCTAAAACTGCAGTGAAGCTCCTCTGTTATTCTGATCTGTTGTCTGGGATTGACTAAGGCCACATTCAGACAAGCAGCCCAATTCTGATCTGTTGTCTGGGATTAACTAAGGCCACATTCAGAAAAGCAGCCCAATTCTGATCTGTTGTCTGGGATTGACTAAGGCCACATTCAGACAAGCAGCCCAATTCTGATCTGTTGTCTGGGATTGACTAAGGCCACGTAACACCAGAGGCTGCTGGGTGAGTTACTATAGACTTCACTAGTACATTAGACCCACACCAGAGTGCATGGTGAGTTACTATAGACTTCACTAGTACATTAGACCCACACCAGAGGCTGCTGGGTGAGTTACTAATAGACTTCACTAGTAACATTAGACCCACACCAGAGGCCTGCTGGGTGAGTTACTATAGACTTCACTAGTACATTAGACCCACACCGAGGCTGCTGGTGAGTTACTATAGACTTCACTAGTCATTAGACCACACCAGAGGCTGCTGGGTGAGTTACTATAGACTTCACTAGTACATTAGACCCACACCAGAGGCTGCTGGGTGAGTTACTATAGACTTCACTAGTACATTAGACCCACACCAGAGGGCTGCTGGGTGAGTTACTATAACTTCACTAGTCATTAGACCCACACCAGAGGCTGCTGGGTTGAGTTACTATAGACTTCAGTTGTACATTGGACCCACACCAGAAGGCTTGCTGGTTGACTACTACAGACCCACCCATCATAATGAGAGAGTAATTTGTAATGGAAGATAATCTCACTTATATCTCCAAATAGGCCATTATCTTCACAACAATTGAACAACTGAGACTGGGTGAATTAAAACATATTTTTGTGGATATTAGTCGTACAGATTAAAATGCAATAATTTCTGTCTAGAGCGTATATTCATCTATTCATTCAGAGATGTTGTTGTTTTGTGTTTGAATAGAGCGTCAACAAGACCTTGGTTCAAATACAATTTGAAATCTTTCGATACTTTAAGTTGCCTATCCTCAGTTCAGATGGTGTGGTGCATTTATGATGATTCAATTGTTTCTTGTCCAAGAATGCTTATCAAGCCAGCTATTATTTTAATGATTTCAATAGTACTTGACCGAGGTCTGGCAAATTGCCTCTCAATTTTTACTAGCAGTATCCAGTATGAGTGGATGTCAGATCCATTTGAACTGGAATAGGTATTTTCCGTGTGGCTCAGTTAGAGCATGGCGCTATTGCAACGCCAGGGTTGGTGGGTTCATTCCACGGGGGACCAGATGAAAATTATGAACTTTCATTTGTAAGTCCTCTGGTAAGAGCGTCAGTAAATGACTTAAATTGTAAATGTAATGTTCCAATATGACAGACTGGATTTTTTGCCATTGGAAAACATAATCCTCAATTGTTTAATGATCAATTATGTCTTTCACCAGAGTTAGAACACATGTTCACACCTGGCAGCTGAGGAAGACCTGGGCAGTTGAGAAAGACCGGCAGCTGAAGAAGACCTGGCCAAGCTGAGGAAGACCTGGCAGCTGAGGAAGACCTGGCAGCTGGAAAGACCTGGCAGCTGAGGAAGAACCTGGCAGCTGAGGAAGACCTGGCAGCTGAGAAAGACCTGACAGCTGAGGAAGACCTGGCAGCTGAGAAAGACCTGGCAGCTGAGGAAGACTGGCAGCTGAGGAAGACCTGGCAGCTGAGAAAGACCTGGCAGCTGAGGAAGACCTGGCAGCTGAGGAAGAACTGGCAGCTGAGGAAGACCTGGCCGCTGAGAAAGGACTGACAGCTGAAGAAAAGAACCTGGCAAGCTGAAAGGAAGACCTGGCAGCTGAGAAAGACCTGGCAGGCTGAGAAAGACCCTGACAGCTGAGAAGACGCTGACAGCTGAGGAAGACGTTCATCCATAGCTACAGTGCATCTCTTTGTCCATTCATACTGGATGTTGCTCTAGACTAGAGTCTAGACAGTTACAGGACACCATCATCTATAGCTGATTGTTAAAATGGAACCTTTTCCATGTCCATGTTGAAACTGGCTCTCTATATCCTACATCCTTGACCTGTCCAGTGGCTGCTGGAATGTGTTCACCACTCCAGTATACTAGGGTTGTATGAGTTATAAAGTGGGCACAGCGGTCGTGCACAGCGGTAGTGGCACAGCGGTCTAAGGCACAGCATCGCAGTGCTAGAGGCGTCACTACACCGCAGTGCTAGAGGCGTCACTACAGACCCAGGTTCGATCCCGGGCTGTGTCGCAGCCGTCCGTGACCGGGAGAACATGAGGCGGCGCACAATTGGCCAGCGTCGTCAGAGTTAGGGGAGGGTTTGGCTGGCATGCCCTTGTCCCATCTCAACTCTAGCGACTCCTTGTGGCAGCTGGGCCACGCTGACTTCAGTAGCTGTAGTCGTACAGTGTTCCTCCGACACATTAGTGCTCTCCATCTTCGCCTCTCCTGAGTTCGTACGGGATTGCGGCATTGGGACAAGACTGTTTTGGGGAGAAAAAAGAGGTAAAAGTACACACACAAAAAAATGCTCTTCAGTTTGTGATTATTGTAGCAGCCCTGGTAAACCCTCCATGCACCTGACAGAAGCCACCCTGCACCTGACAGAGCAACCCTGCACCTGACAGAGCCAACCCTGCACCTGACAGAGCCAACCCTGCACCTGACAGAGCCAACCCTGCACCTGAAACAGAGCCAACCTGCACTGACAGAGCCAACCCTGCACCTGACAGAGCCAACCCTTCACCTGGTAAACCCTCCAGCTGCACCTGACAGAGCCAACCCTGCACCTGACAGAGCCAACCCTGCACCTGACAGAGTTAACCCTGCACCTGTAAACTAAAACGTTAATAGCAGCAAACCATGGTTGAATTAGTACATGATATGACCATGGTTTTATGTTGCAAAGGTTTTGGTGAGCAGGTATATTGAATAGAAGATTACAATGATCAAATGCTTTGGTTGGATGGTTTGTATTACAGTCCAGAGAGCCATAGAGATGCCTGTCTATATGCCTCTGGTAGGTCTAGTCAGTCACAGTAGGAAGCATATAATCTGCAGCACACACACCTTCCCTCTAGCTCCACGTCCCTCTCACCTCTACAGAGAATCCTGTAACGGCTTGTTAAAATGGAGCTGATGAGGGAGAAAATATGCTGTTGCCTGCATGCAGATGTTTATGGACGTCTTCGTTTATCAGGCAACATGCAGAGGTTTATGGACGTCTTCATTTAGCAGGCAACATGCAGAGGTTTATGGACGTCTTCATTAGCAGGCACATGCAGAGGTTTATGGCGTTATTTAGAGGCAACATGCAGAGTTTATGGACGTCTTCATTTAGCAGGCACATGCAGAGGTTTATGGACGTCTTCATTAGCAGCAACATGCAGAGTTTATGGACGTCTTCATTTAGCAGGCAACATGCAGAGGTTTATGGACGTCTTCATTTACCAGGCAACATGCAGAGGTTTATGGACTTGTGTGTTTACCTGGCAACCGTTCTGCACGTAATCTACATTCCTTCTGCATTTTAATTTAAACAGGTAATTAAAACCACCTTGTACTGATGCCTTACAGCTATTACAACTTAATTAGTTTGGGGGGGTTTATAGTTTCTCTCTGAGGCAGAGAACTTTGTCTAATTCTGCCACATGATACAGAAATACACTGAAGCGGGACAGAATCTGGAATATTGTGAATATTGGCATTTGACTGAACTTGTTTTTACAGTGGCTAATGTAGCTGAAAAGGCATGCCTGTCGAGAACAGAGAAGATTATGTGTCAGCATTGTGTTCGACGTCATATCAGGACAAACATTGAAAGTCTAGATGCTGAATCATGTGAAATTGGCATGTCATAGTGTATTGTCTGGTGTTTGCTGGCTTACGAGGGTTTCAAAAAACGCATTTCCACAAATCAAACAGTAATTGATAGCACCACGGCAGAAAACACAATATGTGTATTCAGTGAAAATTGTCCCTATCTTTGAAATCACTAGCCAATACAATCTCCTCTTTGTCTGTCCTGTCTGGTTTATAATACACTGGTTTATCACTAGCCATTACAATCTCCTCCTGCTGTCCTGTCTGGTTTATAATACACGGTTGAAATCACTAGCCATTACAATCTCCTCCTGTCCTGTCTGGTTTATAATACATGGTTGAAATCACTAGCCATTACAATCTCCTCCTGTCCTGTCTGGTTTATAATACTTTAGTTGAAATCACTAGCCATTACAATCTCCTCCTGTCCTGTCTGGTTTAATAATACTTTAGTTGAAATCACTAGCCATTACAATCTCCTCCTGTCCTGTCTGGTTTATAATACAACTAGTTGAATCACTAGCCATTACAATCTCCTCCTGTCCTGTTGGTTTATAATACTTTAGTTGAAATCACTAGCCATTACAATCTCCTCCCGTCCTGTCTGGTTAACTCTAATAAACATCTAGGTGCATATTTGCATGCTGAGCATTTTTCAAGTTTCCTTTCATTTGGCTTGAGACACTTGTTTTGAAATATTTTATTATTTGTATTGTCATGTACAGAATTCAACCTCCCAAATAAGCATATCTATCAAATGTTCTTTTTGTTCATAAGAGTGTCCCAAATAATCAAGTAGTCGTTATATGACGTAAGGACACTCATTTATGATTCTAAAACTGCAGTGAAGCTCCTCTGTTATTCTGATCTGTTGTCTGGGATCGACTAAGGCCCAACATTCAGAAAGCAGCCCAATTCTGATCTTCTGTCTGGATTGACTAAGGCCACATTAGAAAAGCAGCCAATTCTGATCTGTTGTCTGGGATTGACTAGGCCACATTCAGACAAGCAAGCCCAATTCTGATCTGTTGTCTGGGATTGACTAAGGCACATTCAGACAAGCAGCCATTCTGTCTGTTGCTGGGATGAACTAAGGCCTTCAGAGAAGCCAATTCTGATCTGTTGTCTGGATTGACTAAGGCACATGCAGACAGCAGCCCAATTCTGATCTGTTTGTCTGCGATTGACTAAGGCCACTTCAGACAAGCAGCCCATTCTGATCTTTTGTCTGGGATTTGACTAAGGCCACATTCAGACAAGCAGCCCAATTCTGATCGTGTCTTGGGTCTGACTAAGGCCACATCCAGACAAGCAGCCCAATTCTGATCTGTTTCTGGGATTGACTAAGGCCACATTCAGACAAGCAGCCCAATTCTGATCTGTTGTCTGGGATTGACTAAGGCCACATTCAGACAGCAGCCAATTCTGATCTGTTGTCTGGGATTGACTAAGGCCACATTCAGACAAGCAGCCCAATTCCTGATCTGTTGTCTGGGATTGACTAAGGCATTCAGACGCAGCGCCAATTCTGATCTTTGTCTGGGATTGACTAAGGCCACATTCAGACAAGCAGCCCAATTCTGATCTGTTGTCTGGGATTGACTAAGGCCACATTCAGACCAAGCAGCCTTATTCTGATTTTTGTCTGGGATTGACTAAGGCCACATTCAGACAAGCCAGCCCAATTCTGATCTTTTGTCTGGGATTGACTAAGGCCACATTCAGACAAGCAGCCAATTCTGATCTGTTGTCTGGGATTTACTAAGGCCACATTCAGACAAGCAGCCCAATTCTGATCTTTTGTCTGGGATTGACTAAGCCAATTCAGACAAGCAGCCAATTCTGATCTGTTGTCTGGGATTGACTAAGGCCACATTCAGACAAGCAGCCCAATTCTGATCTGTTGTCTGGGATTGACCTAAGGCCACATTCAGACAAGCAGCCCAATTCCTGATCTGTTGGTCTGGGATTGACTAAGGCCACATTCAGACAAGCAGCCATTCTGATCTGTTGTCTGGGATTGACTAAGGCCACATTCAGACAGCAGCCCAATTCTGATCTGTTGTCTGGGATTGACTAAGGCCACATTCAGACAAGCAGCCCAATTCTGATCTTTTGTTGGGATTGACTAAGGCACATTAGACAAGAGCAGCCCAATTCTGATCTGTTGTCTGGGATTGACTAGGCCACATTCAGACAAGCAGCCAATCTGATCTGTTGTCTGGATTTACTAAGGCCACATTCAGACAAGCAGCCCAATTCTGATCTTTTGTCCTGGATTGACTAAGGCCACATTCAGACCAAGCAGCCTTATTCTGATCTTTTGTCTGGGATTGACTAAAGGCCACATTCAGACAAGCAGCCCAATTCTGTCTTTTTCTGGGATTGACTAAGGCCACATTCAGACAGCAGCCCAATTCTGATCTTTTGTCTGGATTGACTAAGGACATTAGACAAGCAGTCCCAATTCTGATCTTTTGTCTGGGATTGCTAAGGCCACATTCAGACAAGCAGCCAATTCTGATCTTTTGTCTGGGATTGACTAAGGCACAATTCAGACAAGCAGCCCAATTTGATCTGTTGTCTGGGATTGACTAAGGCCACATTCAGACAAGCAGCCCAATTCTGATCTTTTGTCTGGATTGGACTAAGGCACATTCAGACAAGCAGCCCAATTCTGATCTTTGTCTGGGATTGACTAAGGCCACATTCAGACAAGCAGCCCAATTCTGATCTTTTGTCTGGGATTGACTAGGCCACATTCAGAAAGCAGCCAATCTGATCTTTGTTGGATTGACTAAGCCAATTCAGACAAGCAGCCCAATTCTGATCTTTTGTCTGGGATTTGACTAGGCCACATTAAGACAAAAAGCCCAATTCTGATCTTTTGTCTGGGATTGACTAAGGCCACATTCAGACAAGCAGCCCAATTCTGATCTGTTGTCTGGGATTGACTAAGGCCCACATTCAGACAAGCAGCCCAATTCTGATCTGTTGTTCTGGGATTGACTAAGGCCACATTCAGACAAGCACCCCAATTCTGATCTGTTGTCTGGGATTGACTAGGCACATTCAGACAAGCAGCCCAATTCTGATCTGTTTGTCTGGGATTGACTAAGGCCACATTAAGACAAGCAGCCCATTCTGTCTGTTGTCTGGGATTGACTAAAGCCACATTCAGACAACAGCAGCCCAATTCTGATCTGTTGTCTGGGATTGACTAAGGCCACATTCAGACAAGCAGCCCAATTCTCATCTTTTTCCTACTAAA
>NW_019945941.1:32874-48893 GCF_002910315.2 Salvelinus sp. IW2-2015 | reverse complement strand
TTGATCTTTTCAGAAATCACATCATATCTTCTCACATCAGACATTTGTCAGAGCTTATCTGATTGGTTAAAAGACCACTTCCACTTTTCATGTATCGAATGAAAATCGAAAGTTCAATGTGTTTCCATTGCATTTTCAWCTGTACCGATAGTTTTGTCACAAAAACTGTTGAGTAAAAAAATAGCTAATGTGCCCACTAGTCTTAGTACGTGCGCTCTAGCCAACAGCGGTGAGATTATTATGGATAAGAGCGAGAATATTTGTATTTGTCAAACAGCAGTCAATCATCGACCATCATATCACCAGAATAAGAGCCTCAATATTTATTGTAAAGGAGCATCAAGATCACGTTGCACTTTCACCACCCTGTGAAGTTCATCATAATATATTTAATCTGTAGCCTAATAAACTGCATTGAGTCGTAATGGGAGGTCCACACTACATATGGCATGACTCCAAGTTTACGCTGAAATGATGGTTATTAAATCAATATTTGCGCATAAAGGCGTTTCCACTGCCATTGCTTGCATAATTAATTTWACCAAAACAAAAAGAGCCCACCATGTCGAATGAACAAATTATCTATTGGCATTTACACAACTGTACCGAAACTTCCGGTTTCCATCACAGCTGTCGCACGGTATGACTTTACTTGCATAAAAAACATTGTCCTAGCTAGCTAACCACTGTAACAGTTGTTACTGTAGGAGATACCTGAATACTGTAGCCAGCTAACCACTGTAACCGTTGTTTCTGTATCAGATGTCTGAATAACGTAGCTATCATTGTTCTCAAGGACCTAAACTGTAGTTGTTCTAGCTAGTCACCCCTTAATCTCCGTTAACCCAGAATTAAATCTTGAGTAATTTGGTCAGATGCTCGATTCAAAGGCTGTCCACGAGAAATTAGAAAACTCCTTCAGCTGAAAAACTAACGTTGGAAGAAATGATGTGCTAGGTGACCGGATGAATAAGTAGATGATTATGAAAACGTAGAGCTCAATAGAAAAACAGCTGATGTGTCGTGTCTAGAATAATGTAAAATGCTACAGTCATTAGACTACATTACATTCAATACATCTTTTATATTTTTTTATTTTATTTAACTAGGCAAGTCAGTTAAGAACAAATTCTTATTTACAATTTTTTTATTTTTTATTTAACTAGGCAAGTCAGTTAAGAACAAATTCTTATTTTCAATGACGGCCTAGGAACAGTGGGTTAACTGCCTTGTTCAGGAGCAGAACAACAGATTTGTACTTTGTCAGCTCGGGGATTTGAACTTGCAACCTTTTGGTTACTAGTCCAATGCTCTAACGACTAGGCGACCCTGCCACCCCACAATGACAGCCTACACTGGCTAAACCCGGAAAACACTGGGCCAATTGTGCGCCGCCCTATGGGACTTGTGGACTACAGGAAAAAGAGGACCGAGCACGCACCCATTCTCAATGATGGGGCTGTAGTGGAGCAGGTTGAGAGCTTCAAGTGCCTTGGCGTCCACATTACAACAAACTAACATGGTCAAAGCACACCAAGACAATCGTGAAGAGGGCACGACAAAACTTATTCCCCCTCAGAAGGCTGAAAAGATTTTGCATGGGTCCTCAGATCCTCAAAAGGTTCTACAGCTGCAACATCGAGAGCATCCTGACGGGTTGCCTCACTGCCTGATATGGCAACTGCTCGGCTTCCGACTGCAAGACACTGCAGAGGGTAGTGCGAACGGCCCAGTACATCACCATGGCCAAGCTTCCTGCCCTCCAGGACCTCTATACCAGGCGGTGTCAGAGGAAGGCCCTAAAAAATTGTCAACGACTCCAGCCACCCTAGTCATAGACTTTTCTCTCAGCTACCGCACGGCAAGCGCCTAGTTTACGTCCAAGAGGCTTCTAAACAGCTTCTACCCCCAAGCCATAAGACTCCTGAACATCTAATCAAATGGCTACCCAGACTATTTGCATTGCCCCCCCCCCCCCCCCTCTTCTACGCTGCTGCTACTCTCTGTTATCTATTCATAGTCACTATAATAACTCTACCTACATGTAAATATTACCTCAATTACCTCGACACCGGTGCCCAGGACATTGACACATTGACTCTGTACCGGTACCCCATAATATATATATATATATAGCCCCGCTATTGTTATTTACTGCTGCTCTATAATTATTTTTTTTCTTATCTCTTACTTTTTTTGTTGTTGGTGGTTTCTTATAACTGCATTGTTGGTTAAGCTTGTAAGTAAGCATTTCACTGTCAGGTCTACACCTGTTGTATTTGGCACATTGACAAATATAATTTGATTTGATTTGTTAACTATGATATCAATGTCCATTTAGATGTGGAGAGAGTGGGGGAGGAAGAGCCCAGTACAGTAAAACCCTGCGGATCACTGTGCCCGTGTCTTCATATCGCACCCTATTCCCTATATAGTGCACTACTTTTGACCAGAAGTAGTCACTAAATAGGGTGCCATTTGGGATGCTCACTTTGTGAGTCCTGTGGAAATCCATGCTGTTGACTCTCCATCAGACAGCAGGGTCTGGTCTTCCAAATGGGTTGAATCAGAGAGCAGACACTCAGGTCACTGCTGCAGTATTGATTACCAATGGAAGACCAGACACTCACTTTCATTCTTTATATCCCTTCTTCCTTCCCTTCTCTGTCTCTCTCTCTTTCTCTCTCTCTCTCTGTCCTTCTCTTTCTCGCACGCACGCACCACACACACACACACACACACACACAACACACACACACACACACACACACACACACACACACACACACCACACACACACACACACACACACACCACACACAACACACACACACACACACACACACACACAAAGCTGACAAGCAGTCAGCATGCAGTAGCACATGGGCAGGTTAATGGTTGGCTAGCCTAGCATGTTATCACATAGTAGCACATTGGGCAGGTTAATGGTTGGCTAGCCTAGCATGTTATCAACATAGTACACACGGGCAGGTTAAATGGTTGACTAGCCTAGCATGTTATCAACATAGTAGCACATGGGCAGTTAATGGTTGGCTAGCCTAGCATGTTATCAACATAGTAGCACACGGGCAGGTAATGGTTGACTAGCCTAGCATGTTATCAACATAGTAGCACATGGGCAGGTTAATGGTTGGCTAGCCTAGCATTGATCAACATAGTAGCACCCGGGCAGGTTAATGGTTGACTAGCCTAGCATGTTATCAACATAGTAGCACATGGGCAGGTTAATGGTTGGCTAGCCTAGCATGTTATCAACATAGTAGCACACGGGCAGGTTAATGGTTGACTAGCCTAGCATGTTATCAACTAGTAGCACATGGGCAGGTAATGTGTTGACTAGCCTAGCATGTTATCAACATAGTAGCACATGGGCAGGTTAATGGTTGACTAGCCTAGCATGTTATCAACATAGTAGCACATGGGCAGGTTACTTATTGGCTAGCCTGGTATGTTTTCAGCATGCTTATTTTGCCCATAATACAGATGAACAAATACATATTTAAATGACTCTAAATGACATGTTCTTTGCTGACTCTCTCATTATATAAAAACAACCACATAGCAACCACATAGCAATAGAGTTGAACCAAAGCAGAGGTTATCTAATTTGCCCGTCTTAACCCTCATTTATGAGGCCTGTATTTTGGGGGCTTGGCGCTGGTGCGGGCAAAACACGGTGGGGTGTTTATTGAAGTCCTGAACCCGTTCTCCTCTCATTAAATTGATTTATAAGCTCAATAAGCCAAGCACCGGGCAGCAGGTGTGAAAGGCAGTGTGAGGAACTGAGCTCCATGACATCCATCAACTTGAGTAGGAGCAGCCCAGCCATCCTCCTCCTCAACCAGATGTAGTCTGGCTCTGGCTGGCCTTTGGGCTGGAGCTGGTTGACCGCCTGGTCTCACATCTTTAACTCTGACCTCTGGAACCCTTCCACACTGTTCCAGCTAGTTTGGAATAGTTGTGTATCAGAGCATAATGTTTATGGTATATTTTTTGGGGTGGAGGGGGTAGATCAGATTTAATGCTGCGGATAGATTGTGGCTTCCATCAATTTAATTGTCTGCATCATTTCCAATCACCCATATATATGTTTTTGTAAATATACAGTGCATTCAGAAACTATTCAGACCTCTTGACTTTTTCCACATTCTGTTATGTTACAGCCGAATTTTAAAATGGATAACATTCATTTTTTCCCCCTCATCAATCAACACACAATATCCCATAATAATAAATCAAAACAGGTTTTTAGAAATCCTGCAACCTGTTTCCATTGATAATACTTGAGATGTTTCTACAACTTGATTGAAGCCACGTGTGGTAAATTCAATTGGTTGGACACGATTTGGAAAGGCACACACCTGTCTATATAAGGTCCCACAGTTGACAGTGCATGTCAGAGCAAAAACCAAGACATGAGGTCAAAGGAATTGTCCGTAGAGCTCCGAGACAGGATTGTGTCAAGGCACAGATCTTGGGAAGGGTACCAAAAAATGTCTGCAGCATTTGAAGGTCCCCAAGAACACAGTGGCCTCCATCATTCTTAAATGGAAGAAGTTTGGAACCACCAATACTCTTCCTAGAGCTGGCCAAACTGAGCAATCAGGGGTGAAGGGCCTTGGTCTGGAAGGTGACCAAGAACCCGATGGTCACTCTGACAGAGCTCCAGAGTTCCTCTGTGGAGATGGGAGAACCTTCCAGAAGGACAACCATCTCYGCAGCACTCAACCGATCAGTCCCAGTGTATTTACCCCTGTGTTTCCTGTCTCTCTGTACCAGTGGATTTATCCCTGTGTTTCCTGTCTCTCTGTCCCAGTGTATTTATCCCTGTGTTTCCTGTCTCCCTGTACCAGTGTATTTATCCCTGTGTTTCCTGTCTCTCTGTACCAGTGCATTTTTTCCTGTGTTTCTTGTCTCTCTGTCCCAGTGTATTAGCCAGTGTTTCTGTCTCTCTGTACCAGTGTATTTATCCCTGTGTTTCCTGTCTCTTCTGTCCCTGTGTATTTATCCCTGTCTCTCTGTCCAGTGTATTTATCCCTATGTTTCCTGTCTCTCTGTACCAGTGTATTTATCCCTGTGTTTCCTGTCTCTGTGTACCAGTGTATTTATCCCTGTGTTTCCTGTCCTCTTGTACCGTGCTATTTATCCCTGTATTTCCTGTTTCTCTGTACCAGTGTATTTATCCCTGTGTTTCCTGTCTCTCTGTACCAGTGTATTTATCCCTGTGTTTCCTGTCTCTCTGTACCAGTGGATGTTATCCTGTGTTTCCTGTCTCCCTGTCCCAGTGTATTTATCCCTGTGTTTCCTGTCTCTCTGTACCAGTGTATTTATCCCTGTGTTTCCTGTCTCTCTGTCCCAGTGTATTTATCCCTGTCCTCTGTACCAGTGTATTTATCCCCGTGTTTCCTGTCTCTTTGTACCATTTTATTTATCCCTGTGTTTCCTGTCTCTCGTACCAGTATATTTATCCCTGTGTTTCCTGTCTCTCTGTCCCAGTGTATTTATCCCTGTCTCCCTGTACCAGTGTATTTATCCCTGTGTTTCCTGTCTCTCTGTACCAGTGTATTTTCCTGTGTTTCTTGTTCTCTCTGCCCAGTGTATTTATCCAGTGTTTCCTGTCTCTCTGTACCAGTGTATTTACCCTGTGTTCCTGTCTCTGTCCACTATGTATTTATCCCTGTCTCTCTGTACCAGTGTATTTATCCCTGTGTTTCCTGTCCTCTACCAGTGTATTTATCCCTGTGTTTCCTGTCTCTTGTACCAGTGTATTTATCCCTGTGTTCCTGTCTCTCTGTCCCAGTGTATTTATCCCTGTCTCTCTGTACCAGTGTTTATCCCTGTGTTTCCTGTTCTCTCTGTACCAGTGGTATTTATCCCGTGGTTTCCTGTCTCTCTCTGTACCAGTGTATTATCCCTGTGTTTCCTGTCTCTCTGTCCCAGTGTATTTATCCCTGTCTCTCTGTACCAGTGTATTTATCCCCGTGTTTCCTGTCTCTTTGTACCATTGTATTTATCCCTGTGTTTCCTGTCTCTCTGTACCAGTATTTATCCCTGTGTTTCCTGTCTCTCTGTCCCAGTGTAATTATCCCTGTCTCTCTGTTCCCAGTGTATTTATCCCTGTGTTTCCTGTTCTCTGTACCAGTGTATTTATCCCTGTGTTTCCTGTCTCTCTGCTCCCAGTGTATTTATCCCTGTGTTTCCTGTCTCTCTGTACCAGTGTATATATCCCTGTGTTTCCTGTCTCTCTGTACCAGTGTATTTATCCCTGTGTTTCCTGTCTCTCTGTATAAGTGTATTTATCCCTGTGTTTCCTGTCTCTCTGTGCCAGTGTATTTATCCCTGTGTTTCCTGTCTCTCTGGGCCAGTGTATTTATCCCTGTGTTTCCTGTCTTTCTGTACCAGTGTATTTATCCCTGTGTTTCCTGTCTCTCTGGGCCAGTTTGTCTTGTATGTCCAAGCCTACCAGCGGTTTTTCCCGTTTTCCTGCTTTGCCTTTTCTCCTTTTTCTAGTCCTCCTGGTTTTGACCCTTGCCTGTTTCTGGACTCTGTACCTGCCTGCCTGACCATTCTGCCTGCCCTGACCTCGAGCCTGCCTGCCCCTCTGTACCTCCTGGACTCTGATCTGGTTGTGACCTTTTGCCTGTCCACAACCATTCGCTTGCCTATTCCCTTTGGATTTACTAAACATCTTAAACTCCAACCATCTGCCTCCTGTGTCTGCATTTGGGTCTCGCCTAGTGTCATGATACGAATGACTCTGGGCCATTAATTTCAGACTCGGGACGGATCCGGCTGCCAGGACCAGCAGTTTTAGATCAGAATCAAACCAGATGTGGGCCAGACGTTTGTCCTACGTGGGAAGGAATAACCTAAATATTGACTGTTAAAATAATTTTAAATCTATACCCAGCAGAATACTATATTTTGATATAATGTGAACCTCTGACTGGTTAATTACTTTGTTTCAACTACTTTAATATTTACCTGTGTTTTTCTAACGCCACAATCTTATAAATCTAGGAAAACAAGTGTCTAGAATGATTTTTTATTAGTCTCCTGGATCCTCAACAACAAGCATTAAAGATGTGTCTCAAATGACACCCTATTCCCTTTATAGTGCATTACGTAGAGAATAGGGTGCCATTTGGGATGCAGACAGGAAGCACCCTAAGTTTACACAAAGAAAATATATTCAGAGCACAATGTCCAAACCAGAATAAAATGGCATGAAACCGGTAAATTATTCTCTGTAGAGATCTTGAAAGATGTTCAGAGCACAATGTCCTAACCAGAATAAAATGGCATGAAAGAGCATGATGTCCTAACCAGAAAACAATGTAATGAAACCAGTAAATTATTGTTTGTAGAGAACTTGAAAGATGTTCAGAGCACAATGTTCTCACCAGAATAAAACGTAATGAAAGCACTAGATAATACTCTGTAGAGAACTTGAACGCAACAGACCCATTAAAAGGTGTTTGAAGCCTCTATGATTCAGAACAGCTCTCTCTCTCTCTGAACAGCACATTTTAAACACCATATTTTATTCAAAGTTATTGAAAGCTCAGTGGTAAGAATATAAATAAAAAAATGTATAATACAATTAATATTCCTATAAATTCTAATATGATTTTTATAATGATTTTATAATGATTCTTAAAATGAATGTGTAAACAGTAAATATTTTAATGACTGTAAAATCCTAAACATATCTAAGCATACCATATGGTAAACATGCTATAGTTAGAGTGTCCTCTGTCACATGCTCCTCATCCATCATCCCAGTAAGTGTAACATAAATGTCTGTTTGACCATCAGGGTTATTGATGGTTAGGATGGAGGTCATTATACTCTTCCAGTGCTCTTCAACAGTCTACTTGGTGGTTGGAGGACCACATCCCAGAAGGACAAATGTCTAGACATCTTCCCTTCTTTTATATGGCTGTGTCTCAAATGGCATTATCAAGTAAAACAGAAAACCAGCTTCGGAGTTAAATAACCCTACCCTATAGTGGGCCCTGGTCAAAAGTAGAGCACTATATAGAGAATAGGTTATGGTTAGGGACACATTACTTATCTCTTATTTTATACAACTTATTTTACATGTGTATATGTTAAACCATGTAGTGTTGTGGTATGCCATTATATGATTAATATTATAGCTATTCTACAGTGTAACGGATTTCCTCTTCGTCTGAGGAGGAGTAGCAAGGATCGGACCAATATGCAGCGTGGTAAGTGTTCGTCATATTTTAATAATAAACCGAACACTACAAAATACAAAAATAACAAAGTGAATGAAAACGAAAAACCGAAACAGTCCTGAATGGTGACACAAACACAAATCCAGGAAACAACCACCAACAACAGAAATGGGGAAAAACAGGCTACCTAAATATGATTCTCAATCAGAGACAACGATCGACAGCTGCCTCTGATTGAGCACCATATCAGGCCAGACATAGAAATACAACATAGAAAACAGAACATAGACTACCCACCCCAACTCACGCCCTGACCAACCTAACACAAAGACATAAAAATAAACTAAGGTCAGAACGTGACATACAGTGTAGTACAACATTATATGATTAATATTATAGCTATTCTACAGTGTAGTACAACATTATATGATTAATGTTATAGCTTTTCTATAGTGTGGTAAACAATTTATTTATTTATTCTTATTTAACCAGGTAGGCTAGTTGAGAACAAGTTCTCATTTACAACTGCGACCTGGCCGAGATAAAGCAAAGCAGTGCGACACAAACAACAACACAGAGTTACACATAGATAAAACAAACATACAGTCAATAATACAAAAGAAAAGTCTATATACAGTGTGTGCAAATGAGGTAAGATAAGGAAATAAATAGGCCATAGTGGCGAAATAATTACAATATACCAGTTAAACACTGGAGTGATAGATGTGCAGAAGATGAATGTGCAAGTAGAGATACTGGGGTGCAAAGGAGCACAATAAATAAATAACAGTATGGGGATGAGGTAGCTTGGAAGGGCTATTTACAGATGGGCTATGTACAGATGCAGTGATCTGTGAGCTGCTCTGACAGCTGGTGCTTAAAGTTAGTCAGGGAGATATGAGTCTCCAGCTTCAGTGATTTTTGCAGTGCGTTCCTGTCATTGGCAGTAGAGAACTGGAAGGAAAGGCGACCAAAGGAGGTGTTGGCTTTGGGGACGACCAGTAAGAAATACCTGCTGGAGCACGTGCTGCTGGTGGGTGCTGGTATAGTGACCAGTGAGCTGAGATAAGGCGGGGCTTTACCTAGCAAAGTCTTATAGATGACCTGGAGCCAGTGGGTCTGGCGACGAATATGATGCGAGGGCCAGCCAGCGAGAGCATACAGGTCGCAGTGGTGGGTAGTATATGGGGCTTTGGTGACAAAACAGATGGCACTGTGATAGACTGCATCCAATTTGCTGAGTCGAGTATTGGAGGCTATTTTGTAAATGACATCGCCGAAGTCCAGGATCGGTAGGATAGTCAGTTTTACGAGGGTATGTTTGGCAGCATGAGTGAAGGAGGCTTTGTTGCGAAATAGGGAGCCGATTCAAGATAACATTTTGTATTGGAGATGCTTAATGTGAGTCTGGAAGGAGAGTTTACAGTCTAACCAGACACCTAGGTATTTGTAGTTGTCCACATATTCTAAGTTAGAACTGTCCAGAGTAGTGATGCTAGACGGGCGGGCAGGTGTGGGCAGCGATCGGTTGAAAAAGCATGCATTTGGTTTTTTTTGCGTTTAAGAGCAGTTGGAGGCCACGGAAGGAGAGTTGTATGGCATTGAAGCAGGTCTGGAGGTTATTTAACACAGTGTCCAAAGAATGGCCAGAAGCATACAGAATGGTGTCGTCTGTGTATAGGTGGATCAGAGAATCACCAGCAGCAAGAGCGACATCATTGATGTATACAGAGAAAAGAGTCGGCCCGAGAATTGAACCCTGTGGCACCCCCATAGAGACTGCCAGAGGTCCGGACAACAGGCCCTCCGATTTGACACGCTGAACTCTGTCTGAGAAGTAGTTAGTGAACCAGGCGAACCATGTGAACCATGTGGTGTTAATTAATGTTATTGCTATTCTATAGTGTGGTAAACCATGTGCTGTTTATAAATTTCAATTCATTGTAATTGCAATGCTAAGTGTGTTGTTCTTGCGGTGGAAATAATACGTGTGTTTTACAGTAGAAACTAAAAACCTTGGAAATGTCAGACTCAAAGAAACTGGGCTTACACTCATGCCTGGTATTCAATAAAAGCCTAAAACCAGTGTTTTCCTMTGAAAAGGGGAATTCCTGTAAATAWTACTCTATAAAATGAGCCTTCCTGTATTCTATCCACTAAAATGTTGGTTCTCTTCTACTCAGCCATTTACTTTATGTTCATATTCTCTTCTTATTTCCTACTGATCAGATTCTCTAATTATTTCCTGTTGATCAGATTCTCTTCTTATTTCCTACTGATCAGATTCTCTAATTATTTCCTGTTGATCAGATTCAGTTTCAGATTCAGATTGACTAATACTCACATTTACAGTGTTGTAGGTGGGTGTGATTGCAGGGTACAGTGAAAATCTTACATGCTGACCACACTGTAGGCGTCGCGTGCGCGAGCTTTGCAAAATAAATGTACATGTTATTCAATCATTGCACCCACACTGCTCGCGCGAGCCAACGAGAGTCTGCGTTGCCAGGCGCTAAAATAGATGTTGATTCTATATGTGGCGCAGAACGTGCTGCAAGTCCTGCCTCTCCCATCTCCTCATTGGTTTATAGAAGACGTCCCATCTCCTCATTGGTTTATAGAAGCAGAAACACACGTGCCATCTCCTCATTTTTTTATACCCACGTGGGTGATTGAAAGATGAACTGAGTTCGGTCGGTGTAGTAATACTATGAAAGTGTAGATGCCAATCACTATATAAACTCCAAGGAAGAAAAAGCCTGAAAGGAGGAGAGATTACTAGAACTAGAAACGATTCAGTTCACCGTTTTATGTGTGGATTAATTGTCAGAGTAGAGTAGAGGACCTTGTGCATTTCAGGTAAAATAACAACTCAACATTTATATCCCAGGACAAATTAGCTAGCAACAGCATGCTAGCTAAATAGGACAAATTAGCTAGCAACTGCAAGCTAGCTAAATAGCTAAATGGCTAAATTGCCATAAATGTTTAATGCTTTTCGACCATTTTACAAATTAATATAATTGGTTCAGAGTTGGTTTTGAAATTTCAACCTGCATGTTGTGATCGCGTTTGGTGTGGGGGGACAAAATCAATTTGCGCACGATGGCGCATGCCCAGTTTGGATACCGTGTCAGGTGGCAGGGCAGGTAGCCTAGTGGTTAGAGTGTTGGGCCAGGAACCGAAAAGTTGCTAGATCAATTCCCCAAGCTGATGTAACAGTATAACTGTAGTCCGTCCCCTCGCCCCGATCCGGGCGCGAACCAGGGACCCTCTGCACACAACCACTACTTCAAGGTCTCAAAGCGAGTGACTTCACCGATTGAAACGCTATTAGCGCGCACCACCGCAAACTAGCTAGACATTTCACATCAGTTACACTGACAAGGCACAAATCTGTCATTCTGCCCCTGAACAAGGCAGTTAACCCACTGTTCCTAGACTGTCATAGTAAATAAGACTTTGTTCTTAACTGACTTGCCTAGTTAAATAAAGGTTAAATAAAATAAATAGGCGGCGAGCTTTCGAACACTCTCTTTCCACTCCTTGCCTCTTTTGGTCTAACCGTTTCCCAGTTCCCTCCCACTCACAATGCAGGGAATAGGCTTGTCCTGTTTTTCTACTAATCTCACTGTAACCCCCTTCCAGGTCTCTGTTCTCCTACTAATCTCACTGTAACCCCCCTCCAGTGTCTCTGTTCTCCCTACTAATCTCACTGTAACCCCTCCAGGTCTCTGTTCTACTACTAATCTCACTGTAACCCCCTCCAGGTCTCATGTTCTCCTTACTATATCTCGACTGTAACCCCCTCCAGGTTATTGATCTCCTACTAATCTCACTGTAACCCCTCCCAGGTCTCTGTTCTCCTACTAATCTCACTGTACCCCCCAGGTCTCTGTTCTCCTACTTAATCTGACTGCAAACCCCCCTCCAGGTCTCTGTTCTCCTACTAATCTCACTGTAACCCCCCCAGGTCTCTGTTCTCCTACTAATCTGACTTGCAACCCCCCTCCAGGTCTCTGTTCTCCTACTAATCTCACTGTAACCCCCTCCAGGTCTCTGATCTCCTACTAATCTCACTGTAACCCCCTCCAGGTCTCTGTTCTCCTACTATTCTCCCTGTAACCAGGTTTTCATCAAGGATCTCTCTGTACCTTGCTACGTTCATCTTATCCTCGATCCTGACTAGTCTCCCAGTCCCTGCCGACGAAAAACATCCTCACAGCATGATGCTACCACCACCATGCTTTCCACTTGGCATTCAGGACAACGAGTTCAATCTTAGTTTCATCAGACTTGAGAATCTTGTTTTGTCATGGTCTGAAAGTCATTTAGTTGCATTTCGTCTTCCGCCTGGCCACTCTAGCATAAAGGCCTGATTGGTGGAGTGCTGCAGAGATGGTTGTTCTTCTGGAAGGTTCTCCCATTTCCACAGAGGAACTCTGGAGCTCTGTCAGAGTGACCATCGGGTTCTTGGTCACCTCCCTGACCAAGGCCCTTCACTCCCGATTGCTCAGTTTGGCTGGGCGGCCAGCTCTAGGGAGAGTCTTGGTGGTTCCAAACTTCTTCCATTTAAGAATGATGGATGCCAATGTGTTCTTGGGGACCTTCAATGCTGCAGAAATGTTTTGGTACCCTTCCCCAGATCTGTGCCTCGACACAATCCTGTCTCGGAACTCCCCGGACAATTCCTTTGACCTCATGACTTGGTTTTTGCTCAGACATGCACTGTCAACTGTGGGATCTTATATAGACAGGTGTGTGCCTTTCCAAATCATGTCCAATCAATTGAATTTACCCCAGGTGGACTCCAATTAAGTTGTAGAAACATCTCAAGGATGATCGATGGAAACAGGATTCACCTGAGCTCAATGTCGAGTCTCATAGCAAAGGGTCTGAATACTTATGCAAATAAGGTATTCCTGTTTTTAATTTTTAATACATTTGCTAAAATTCTGCCTTCTGGTCTTC
This sequence comes from Salvelinus sp. IW2-2015, assembly GCF_002910315.2. NCBI lineage: Eukaryota > Metazoa > Chordata > Actinopteri > Salmoniformes > Salmonidae > Salvelinus > Salvelinus sp. IW2-2015. The sequence goes on along the minus strand of NW_019945941.1, from coordinate 35,697 downwards.
ACATAAACAATATACATGATCACATAGAGAAAACATTATTCCACGTTAAAGTTGCATCAATTTGCAGGTAGCCTATAGGAATACATACATAAGAATATGTTTTGTAGGAGCTCTCAACCATAGCAACATAAAAACATACACAAGACAGTCATTTTATAATGCAGTACACAAATAACAGGCTAAAATAATTAATAAACATGTACTGGGGGTTGTAAAGAAAGAGCAATGCTGGTTAAAATCTAGGTTTACATCTATAATGCTCTTACTTTACCATCCTGATCATGTAACCTCACTGCCTCCTATTGACTGGCTTTCCGCGTCAGCTACCTTAACCACTGTTACTGTTACTGGTCTGATGAGGCCAGGTGAACTCAACTAGCAGGTACATGGGGGAGGAGAGGAGAGAAAGAAAGAGGGGAAGATAGGAGAGCAAGAATGAGGAGAGGAGAGGAGTTGGAAGGAAGAGAAAGGAGAGAGAGAGGAGAGGAGAGGAAGTGAGGAGAGGAGAGGAGGAGAGGAGAGGAGAGGAGAGGAGAGGAGAGGAGAGGAGAGGAGAGGAGAGGAGAGGAGAGGAGGAGGAGGAGGAGAGGAGAGGAGAGGAAGAGGATGTCATTTTGCTCTGCAGAATCCTGTTGTGGGATGAAACCAGCTTTTTAATCGTTGGGAAAGATCCATGTTCTAGGAGTCATTTGTGTCAGGATTTATTAAAGATATATCAGGATTATAGGTTACTACATATAGATGTGGTATTCTAGTTTACTGAAGATATATCAGAATTATAGGTTACTACATATAGATGTGATTCTAGTACTACATATAGATGTGGTATTCTAGGTTACTGAAATAGATGTGGTATTAGTTTACTGGATATAGATGTGGTATTATAGGTTACTAAATATAGATGTGTATTAGGTAGTTATGAGTGATTCTAGGTTACTACATATAGATGTGGTATTTCTAGGTTACTAAATATAGATGTGGTATTCTAGTTACTAAATATATATCAGGAATTATAGGTTACTACATATAGATGTGGTATTCTAGGTTACTACATTAGATGTGGTATTATAGTTTACTAAAAAAAAATAATTATATATACTAAGATGTGGTATTCTAGGTTATAAATATAGATGTGTATTATAGTACTGATATAGATGTGTATTCTAGGTTACTAAAATAGATGTGGTATATAGGTACTAAATATAGATGTGGTATTATAGTTTACTGAATATAGATGTGCGTATTCTAGGTTACTAATAATAGATGTGGTATTCTAGGTTACTAAAATAGAATGTGTATTCTAGGTTACTAAATATAGATTTGGTATTCTAGGTTACTAAATATAGATGTGGTATTATAGTTACTGAATATAGATGTGGTATTCTAGGTTACTAAATATAGATGTGGTATATAGTTTACTGAATATAGATGTGGTATTCTAGGTTACTACACATAGATGTGGTATTCTAGGTTACTGAATATTAGATGGGTATTATAGTTTATGAATATAGATGTGGTATTCTAGGTTACTACACATAGATGTGGTATTCTAGGTTACTGAAATTAGATGTGGTATTATAGTTTACTGAATATAGATGTGGTATTCTAGGTTACTGAAAATAGATGTTGGTATTATAGTTTACTGAATATAGATGTGGTATTATAGATACTGAATATAGATGTTGTATTCTAGTTACTAAATATAGATGTGGTATCTAGGTTACTAAATATAGATGTGGTATTCTAGGTTACTAAATATAGATGTGGTATATAGTTTACTAAATATAGATGTGGTATTATAGTTTACTAAATATATAGATGTGGTATTATAGTTTACTGAATATAGATGTGGTATTCTAGGTTACTAAATATGATGTGGTATTATAGTTTACTGAATATAGAGTGGTATTCTAGGTTACTAAATATATATCAGGAATATAGGTTACTACATATAGATGTGGTATTCTAGTTACTACATATAGATGTGGTATTCTAGGTTACTGAAATAGATGTGGATTATAGTTTACTGAATATAGATGTGGTTATGTTTACTGAATATAGATGTGGTATTATAGTTTACTGAATATAGATGTGGTATTCTAGGTTACTACATATAGATGTTGGAATTATAGTTTACTGAATATAGATGTGGTATTATAGTTTTACAATATAGATGTGGTAATCTAGTTTACATAAATATAGATGTGGTATTATAGTTTACTGAATATAGATGTGGTATTATAGTTTACTAAATATAGATGTGGTAATCTAGTTTACTACATATAGATGTGGTATTCTAGGTTTACTGAAATAGATGTGGTATTATAGTTTACTGAATATAGATGTGGTATTCTAGGTTACTAAATATAGATGTGGTATTCTAGGTTACTACATATAGATGTGGTATTCTAGGTTACTGAAATAGATGTGGTATTCTAGGTTACTGAATATAGATGTGGTATTCTAGGTTACTACATATAGATGTGGTATTCTAGGTTACTACATATAGATGTGGTTTTAGGTTACTACATATAGATGTGGTATTCTAGGTTACTACATATAGTATTGAGACTATAGGTGTATTCTAGGTTACTACATATAGATTGTGCGATATTCTCGTACCATGGTAGGTTCGTTACTAGCATAGTAGATGTGGTATCTAGTACGTACATATAAGACCACGCTGGTTCCTAAGGGTTGAGATGGATGCGTTATCTTAGTTTCGAACAGTACATGTGATTATAGAGTGGTAGGTGTATTCAGTCTTACTACATATAGATGTGGTATTCTACGGTTCACCCCTGCAACTATAGCACTCGTGAG
>NW_019945941.1:25121-28922 GCF_002910315.2 Salvelinus sp. IW2-2015 | reverse complement strand
CATCAAAACTAACGAGGTATTTGGATTTATAAAAAAATATTCTTTTTTGAGAAAAAAGAACATTTGTTGTCTAAACTGGGAGTCTCGTGGTGAAACTCCGAAGATCTCAAAGGTAAACTGATTAATTTGATTGTTTTTCTGATTTTGGTGACCAAGTTACCTGATGCTAGGTGTACTTATTGTTTTGTCGAGCGATCGATAAACCTACACAAACGCTTGTATTGCTTTCGCTGTAAAGCATAATTTCAAAATCTGAGACGACAGATGGATTAACAAAAGGCTAAGCTGTGTTTTGCAATATTGCACTTGTGATTTCATGAAATTATATTATATTATATACCTGTGGCACTAGGCTAGGTAGGCTATGCTAGTCAGCGTTTCTGATGACAATTATCCCGGATCCGGGATGGGTGGTTCAGAAAGGTTAACTGAGAACATGGTAATGATGGTGGTAATGAACATGGTTCCCTGACATCTGTAATTTCCTAACTCTTTTTATAAATATTGTTGGTAATTTAAACTGAGGGTCTTGTTATTGTTTAACTCTGTCTATTTGCACTATTCATATTATATTATATTTTGAATGTTTTTTTTGTAACTGAAAGTCATTTCATATCACAAATTATATTATTTAACCTTTCATCTCTTTCAACACTGGTGCCGCAACTCAGACGAGTCTATATCGTATAAATGCCATTTTACATTGTAATGTTTGTCACTTTTCTATTGTTCTTTATTATATCCTCCAGTGAGAATGTAAAGTGTTGTTACTAACTGAACAAGAGTGGAGGCACAGCTATGCACAGTATGGATGACGTTCAGCCCTGATGTGCCTTCTCCTTTTGCCCTGTGAACCAGATAGGAGAATAAAGCAGATCCTCAGACCCTCAACATGACTCTTCTTACGAACGCCAGAACCCACACACACACCATCACACATAGGCGCAGCACGGCGGTTACATGTGCATGGAGGAATATCACTGGGTTGGGTGAAGGCCACGAGACTGACGAGGACTAGCTACCAAGCCGAGTGMTGCCAGCAACGCCATAGTTGGTTGAATCTTCCATACGCAACGATCGACGGCCATCTTCATCGGCTAACGTCACCTTGCTAAACACGACAGGGTCAACTCTAATTAATTGTTTTTTTTGTGGTTAGCAAGGTGCTGAAAAAATGGTTGGATAACGCACAGGCCTCATGTCTGGGCCTCAGTATTGAAGCAAACCAATGTGGATATCAATGTGTGGATTGCTTAGGCTGGAATGGGACCGTCCAGTAGCTGTCAACTGAAGCCATCATCAGGCTACCTAGCTTAACTAGCTAGCTAGAGACCATTGACTCATCTGACAATGTTGAAATGCAGGCTGTAAATAGTTAGCTAGTGTTTCCAATCTAGCTAATGTATCTTATTTTCTGGCTGTGATGATGGATGATTGATTGTATTGTAACGAACATGTACAGCCACGTTGTTTGTTAACTAGTTTGTTAACAAGCATAAACCATCCAGGACGATAATTTCCCATTAAATACTCGCCTTGTCGTTATCTGGATGAACAAAGTGCACACCAGCATCAACCTGACTCACCCAGCATTCAGCACTCACACCAGCATCAACCCGACTCACCCAGCATTCAGCACTCACACCAGCATCAACCTGACTCACCCAGCATTCAGCACTCAAACCAGCATCAACCTGACTCACCCAGCATTCAGCACTCACACCAGCATCAACCTGACTCACACAGCATTCAGCACTCACACAGCATCAACCTGACTCACCCAGCATTCAGCACTCACACCAGCAATCAACCTGACTCACCCAGCATTCAGCACTCACACCAGCATCAACCTGAACTCACCCACGCATTCAGCACTCACACCAGCATCAACCTGACTCACCCAGCATTCAGCACTCACATCAGCATCAACCTGACTCACACAGCATCATCCTGACTCAGACAGGCTCTTCTCCAAACTGACTCACCCAGCGTTCCCCAGAATCATCACATACAGCAACTAATTTGCATACCTCTGTGTGATAGGATGAAATACATTAAAATGTGTACACACATTACAGTATGCTGTAAGAAACAAGATACATAGGTGCAATCCTTTCATTCAGGTGTTGTGCATTGGCCCCATACTAACAGAGTATGTTATTCATGTGTGTTGTGTTATGTATTAGCTATTAGTCATGTAGATTAGAAACGGTGGTGTTAATCTATCTGTGAAAATCTGAAGAAACGAACAGTAAGGTACACAMAGACTATGGTGAAATACGGAATAAATGAATGGTAATTAACACAGTAACCGGGGAAGAGAGCACTGCTTGATACACAGAAACTGTGCTCAAATAAGGAAAGATTGAATGGTAAATTGCATGGTAACAAGGGGACAGAGCATTGCTTTACAGTGTCAAGGCATCYTAGGTACAGAGAAACTATGGTGACGCTACACATGAAGTAACAGGTAAGGTACATACGATGCATTTAAGTACAGTGCTGAACTAACTGAGTAATGACAGGAAAGTAATCAGAGACAGAAACTTCCCAGCTACAAGCAACAACCCAAAAGGTTGGTTTTTATATCGCATAACTGATATAGTTTTTCAAACGTTTATCTTAAATTATTAACACTATTAATATGAAAGTTCAAAGTACATTGTTAATACGTATCATTCATCAATATATATAGGGTTCATTCAGAAAGTATTCAGACCCCTTGACTTTTCCCACATTTTGTTACATTACAGCCTTATTCTAAAATGGATTACATTTAAAAAAAAATCCTCATCAATCTACACACAATACCTCATAATGAGAAAGTTAATTTTTGCATGTAAATTGAATAATAAAATTCACAAGAATTCAGACCCTTTGCTATGAGACTCGAAATTTAGCTCAGGTGCTTCCTGTTTCCATTGATCATCCTTGAGATGTTTCTACAACTTGATTGGAGTCCACCTGTGGTAAATTCAATTGATTGGACATGATTTGGAAAGGCACATGCCTGTTTTTATAAGGTCCCACAGTTGACATTGCATGTCAAGAGAAAAAACCGCCTTGAGGTCGAAGTAATTGTCCATTGAGCTCTGAGACAGGATTGTGCCAAAGCACGATCTGGGGAAGGGTACCGAAACATTTCTGCAGCACCTGTTCTTGCTTTGTCATTATGGGATATTGTGTGTAGATTGATGAAAGGGAAAAAACGATTTAATCCATTTCAGAATAAGGCTGTAACTGTGGAAAAGGTCAAGGGGTCTGAATACTTTCCGATGCACTGTACCTGTCAGGTGCTATTACTGGGTAGTTAATGTGTTCTTACCTAGTCGTTATTTGAAAATTCCCTGTTGTTTTTTGGTAATGTCCTTAGCTACAAACAAACTATTACTGGTGATTAACGCATCCTTACCACTGCACTGTTGGTTAAGGGCTTGTAAGTAAGCATTTCACGTAAGGTCTACACTGTTGTATTCAGGCATTTCCCTGATGTTTTCCCTGATGTTTCCCTGTGTTTCCCTGTTGTTTCCTGATGTTTCCTGTTGTTTCCCCTGTTGTTTCCCTGTTTGTTTCCCTGATGTTTCCCTGTTGTTTCCCTGTTGTTTCCCTGATGTTTCCCTGATGTTTCCCTGTTGTTTCCCTGAATGTTTCCCTGTTTTTTCCCTGATGTTTCCCTGATGTTTCCCTGTTTTTTGTCCTGATGTTTTCCCTGATGTTTTCCCTGATGTTTCCCTGTGTGTTTTCCCTGATGTTTTCCCTGTTGATTCCCTGATGTTTTCCCTGTTGTTTTCCAAACCCTAG
>NW_019945941.1:7595-21600 GCF_002910315.2 Salvelinus sp. IW2-2015 | reverse complement strand
CCCCCAAAAAAGAGAGAAGATTGATTGTTTCCCTGATGTTTCCCTGTTGTTTCTGTTGTTTCCCTGATGTTTCCCTGTTGTTTTCCCTGATGTTTCCCTGTTGTTTCCCGTGTTGTTTCCTGTTGTTTCCCCTGATGTTTCCCTGATGTTTCCTGATGTTTCCCTGTTGTTTCCCTGTGTTTCCCTGTTGTTTCCCTGATGTTTCCCTGATGTTTCCCTGTTGTTTCCCTGTTTTTTCCCTGATGTTTTCCTGATGTTTCCCTGTTGTTTCCCTGATGTTTCCCTGATGTTTCCCTGTTGTTTTCCCGATGTTTCCCCTGTTGATTCCCTGTTGTTTCCCTGTTGTTTCTGATGTTCCCTGTGTTTCCTGTTGTTTCCCTGATGTTTCCCTGTTGTTCCCTGTTGTTCCCTGTTGTTTCCTTGTGTTTCCCCGTTGTTTCCCTGTTGTTCCCTGATGTTTCCCTGTTGTTTCCCGGATGTTTCCCTGATGATTCCCTGTTGTTTCCCTGATGTGTTTCCCTGTTGTTTCCCTGTTTCCCTGATGCTCCCTGATGCTTCCCTGTTGTTTCCCTGATGTTTCCTGATGTTTCCTTGATGTTTCCCTGTTGTTTCCCTGTTGTTTCCCTGTTGTTTCCCTGTTGGTTTCCTGATGTTTCCTGTGTTTCCCTGTTGTTTCCCTGTTTTTTCCCTGATGTTTCCCTTGGATGTTTCCCTGTTGTTGTCCCTGATGTTTCCCTGTTGTTTCCCTGATTGTTTCCCTGTTGATGTCCTGTTGTCTTCCCTGTTATGTTCTCCTGATGTTTCCCTGTTGTTTCCCTGTTGTTTCCCTGTTGTTTCCCTGTTGTTTCCCTGTTGTTTCTTGATGTTTCCCTGGTTGATTCCCCTGTTGTTCCCCTGTTGTTTTCCCTGATGTTTCCCTGTGTTTCCCTGTTGTTTCCCGGATGTTTTCCCTGATGATTCCTGTTTGTTTCCTGATGTTTCCCTGTTGTTTCCCTGTTTCCCTGATGCTCCCTGATGCTTCCCGTTGTCTTCCCTGATGTTTCCCTGATTTTTCCGCTGTTGTTTCCCTGTTGTTTCCCTGTTGTTTCCCTGATGTTTTCTGATGTTTCCCTGATTGTTTCCTGTTGTTTCCCTGTTGTTTCCTGTTGTTCCTGTTGTTTCCCTGATGTTTCCCTGTTGTTTCCCTGTGTTTCCCTGTTTTTTCCCTGATGTTTCCCTGATGTTCCCTGTTGTTTCCCTGTTGTTTCCCTGATGTTTCCCGTGGTTGTTTCCCTGATGTTTTCCCTGATGTTTCCTGTATGTTTCCCTGATGTTTCCCTGTATGTTTCCCCTGTTGTTTCTTGTTGTTTCCCTGTTGTTTCCCTGTTGTTTCCCTGTTGTTTCCCTGATGTTCCCTGATGTTTCCCTGATGTTTCCCTGATGTTTCCCTGTTGTTTCCTTGATGTTTCCCTGTTGTTTCCCTGTTGTTTCCCTGATTGTTTCCCTGATGTTTTCCCTGTTGTTTCCCGGATGTTTCCCTGATGTTCCCTGTTGTTTCCACTGTTGTTTCCCTGTGTTGTTTTCCCTGATGTTTCCCTGTGTTCCCTGATGTTCCCTGATGTTTCCCTGATGTTTCCCTAGTTGTGTTTCCCCTGATGTTTCCATGATGTTCCTGTTGTTTCCCTATGTTTCCCTGTTTTGTTTCCTGATTGTTTCCCTGATGTTTCCCTGATGTTTCCCTGATTGTTTCCCTGTCTGTTTCCCTGATGTTTCCCTGTTGTTCCCTGATGTGTCCCTGAGTCTTCCCTGATGTTTCCCTGTTGTTTCCCTGATGTTTCCTGATGTTTCTCCTTGTTGTTCTGATGTTCTCGCTGATGTTTTCCCTGATGTGTTCCTGATGTGTTTCCCTGATGTTTCTGATTGTTTTCCTGATGTTTCTCCTGATGTCCCGATGTTCCCTGATGTTTTCCCTGATGTTTCCCTGTTGTTTCCCTGATGTTTTTCCCTGTTGTTTCCCCTGATGTTCCTCTGATGTTCCCTGTATGTTATGTTTCCGCTGATGTTTCCCTGTGTGTTTCCCGCTGATTGTTTCCCTGATGTTTCCCTGTTGTTTCCCTGATGTCTCTCTGATGTTTCTATGTAATTTCCGAATGTTACCCCCTTATTTCGGCACTGTCAACTAAAGCGCTACCGCGGTTCCTTAGGGTCGCTTAGGGCCTCTGGCTGCTAGGGGGCCCCAGATCCCCCAAAATATATACTTTTTAACCCAAAAAACTGGGAACTTACTTTTGAGAGTAAGAATATTAGAATGCACCAGGTGCAATTTCGAAATGTGGTAGTGCATCATCAGTTTTTCTCTTGTTATGTCAGTCACTGACAGTCACTCCATTAGCCATGTCAGCTAACACTTAGCTGACATTGGTAGTTAGTCTAACCAGCTATCTAAACTGTCTTGTACTAGGCACACAGGAAATGAGCAAATTTGCTATTTTTTTTCTCTCAGCCCATGGCAAAATGTGTAGAATTGCAGAAAACTTGTTTTAAAACTGCAACATTTTCTCTACACCCCATGGCAAAATGTGTAGAATTTCATGAAATTGACTTTAAAACTATTTTTTTTCTCCACCATCACAATGGGGGGGACTAAGATGTACTTCCCCAAAAGGCTAGAGCCAGCCCTGGCTGTTTGCTATGAAGGGGACGCATGTGCAGGCTTCCATAAATTTACAGAACCTTTCAGAATTCTAAAGAGCTGTAGATGCCACGTCCAGAACCCTCAAAGGTTCTTTATCTGACAAGAGTTCTGCAAGGAACCTTAAGAGCTGAGGAAGAACCATTTAGGAACCTTCATTCTTTCAGTGTATGCATAATACATAGTTCATATAGTACATCCACATCCAAGGCTTCATTGCTTGGAGTATAGAAGGGTATTTCAGGGTAGTGCTGTCTTGGAGTATAGAAGGGTATTTCAGGGTAGTGCTGTCTTGGAGTATAGAAGGGTATTTCAGGGTAGTGTTGTCTTGGAGTATAGAAGGGTATTTCAGGGTAGTGCTGTCTTGGAGTATATAGAGGGTATTTCAGGGTAGTGTTGTTCTTGGAGTATAGAAGGGTATTTCAGGGTAGTGTTGTCTTGGAGTATAGAAGGGTATTTCAGGGTAGTGCTGTCTTGGAGTATAGAAGGGTATTTCAGGGTAGTGCTGTCTTGGAGTATAGAAGGGTATTTCAGGGTAGTGCTGTCTGGAGTATAGAAGGGTATTTCAGGGTAGTGCTGTCTTGGAGTATAGAAGGGTATTTCAGGTAGTGCTGTCTTGGAGTATAGAAGGGTATTTCAGGGTAGTGCTTTTGGGAGTATAGAAGGGGTATTTCAGGGTAGTGTTGTCTTGGAGTATAGAAGGGTATTTCAGGGTAGTGCTTTGGATTAGAAGGGTTTTCAGGGTAGTGTGTCTTGGAGTATAGAGGGTAGTTTCAGGTAGTGCTGTTTGGAGTATAGAAGGGTATTTCAGGGTAGTGCTGTCTTGAGTATAGAAGGGTATTTCAGGGTAGTGCTGTCTTGGAGTATAGAAGGGTATTTCAGGGTAGTGCTGTCTTGGAGTATGAAAGGGTATTTCAGGGTAGTGCTGTCTTGGAGTATAAAAGGGTATTTCAGGGTAGTGTGTTTCTTGGAGTATAGAAGGGTATTTCAGGGTAGTGTGTCTTGGAGTATAGAAGGGTATTTCAGGGTAGTGCTGTCTTGGAGTATAGAAGGGTATTTCAGGGTAGTGCTGTCTTGGAGTATAAGAAGGGTATTTCAGGGTAGTGTTGTCTTGGAGTATAGAAGGGTATTTCAGGTAGTGCTGTCTTTGGAGTATAGAAGGGTATTTCAGGGTAGTGATGTCTTGGAGTAGAAGGGTATTTCAGGGTAGTGCTGTCTTGGAGTATAGAAGGGTATTTCGGGTAGTGTGTTGGAGTATAGAAGGTATTTCAGGGTAGTGCTGTCTTGGAGTATAGAAGGGTATTTCAGGTAGTGCTGGTCTTGGAGTATAGAAGGGTATTTCAGGGTAGTGCTGTCTTGGAGTATAGAAGGGTATTTCAGGGTAGTGCTGTCTTGGAGTATAGAAGGGTATTTCAGGGTAGTGTTTGTCTTGGAGTATAGAAGGGTATTTCAGGGTAGTGCTGTCTTGGAGTATAGAAGGGTATTTCAGGGTAGTGCTGTCTTGGAGTATAGAAGGGTATTCAGGTAGTGTTGTCTTGGAGTATAGAAGGGTATTTCAGGGTAGTGCTGTCTTGGAGTATAGAAGGGTATTTCAGGGTAGTGTGTCTTGGAGTATAGAAGGGTATTTCAGGGTAGTGCTGTCTTGGAGTATAGAAGGGTATTTCAGGGTAGTGTGTCTTGGAGTATAGAAGGGTATTTCAGGGTAGTGCTGTCTTGGGTATAGAAGGGTATTTCAGGGTAGTGCTGTCTTGGAGTATAGAAGGGTATTTCAGGGTAGTGCTGTCTTGGAGTATAGAAGGGTATTTCAGGGTAGTGCTGTCTTGGAGTATAGAGGGTATTTCAGGGTAGTGCTGTCTGGAGTATAGAGGGTATTTCAGGGTAGTGTTCTGTTGGAGTATAGAAGGGTATTTCAGGGTAGTGCTGTCTTGGAGTATATGAAGGGTATTTCAGGCAGTGCTGTTTGGATTATGGAATACAATAGTATGCAGGGTAGGCTGTCTATAGAGATTTAAAGCCAGGTTTTACACTGTGGTAACAACAGAGAGAATTCACCTGGATGACAAGCCTGGTGTTTGCCTCAGGTCAAATTGGCCGCCATTTTGTTTTTTGTTATTGTGTTCTCTTTAGTCTCTTTAGTTCTCTAGAAGTTAACTAGTGTTGTAACTTCCATTTGAATGTATTATCTATCTTTCTAAATACAGTATTTCTCTATCTGTTTCCCAGGTGCTGCTTTCAGTGGACTGTGGATGGATATTGTTATTTAAATAAGTTATGAATGCATATTTATTTCCCTGCATTTTTGAATAATTTACAAGGAGAATAGCATCATTATAAAACAATAATTTTCATGACAGCTGCAGACAGGGCATTCTATTGACAGCTCAAKATGCTCTTTATTGTCATCTACAGGGATGGTAACACGGAGGAGAGGCAGCTGATTTGTGATGGCTGCCTTCCAGATTATCTGGTCGTGGACGCCAGCATTACTGAGCCTCAATGTGCACCAAATGGTGGCCTATTCCCTATATAGTGCACTAATTTAGACCAGAGCCCTATTCCCAATATAGTGCACTAATAACTATTTTCTTGCTCATGGAAGTGGGAGGTTGGAAGGGTTTACACATGAAATACCAACAGATTGTCTGCGAAGAATTAAAGCGCTGCTTGTTTAGTATTGAGGCATGAACCTAAACGTGACAAAATGGTGAAAAAGTCAAAGGGTCTGAAAACTTTCCAAAGGCACTTTATTTGTGTAAGGAGATGTGTGTGTGTGTGTGTGTGTGTGTGTGTGTGTGTGTGTGTAGTACATGCAAAATAACTAGCCTACTGATTTCTCTACATTCGTTACTCTAGCTGGTCTAGTCATCGCTACATGGTCTGGAACCTGACTGTCTAGGGSTCCTAGTCATTGCTACATGGTCTGGAACCTGACTGTCTAGAGGTCCTAGCTACATGGTCTGTAACKTGACTCATTAGGTCTAGGGGTCCTAGCTACATGGTCTGTACCTGATTCAATTATGTCTAAGGGTCCTAGTTACATGTTCTGTACCTGACTCATTATGTCTAGGGGTCGCTTACATGGTCTGTAACCTGACTCATTATGTCTAGGGGTCCTAAGCTACATGGTCTGTAACCTGACTCATTATGTCTAGGGGTCCTAGCTACATGGTCTGTAACCTGACTCATTATGTCTAGGGGTCCTAGCTACATGGTCTGTAACCTGACTCATTATGTCTAGGGTGTCAGCTAACATGGTCTGTAACCTGACTCATTATGTCTAGGGGTCCTAGCTACATGGTCTTAACTGACTCATTATGTCATGGGTCCTAGCTACATGGTCTGTAACCTGACTCATTATGTCTAGGGGTCCTAGCTACATGGTGTACCTGACTCATTATGTCTAGGGGTCCTAGCTACATGGTCTGTAACCTGACTCGTTATGTCTAGGGGTCCTAGCTACATGGTATGCAACTTGGCGCATCATATCTAGGGTCAAAGGCCTAGTACATGGTCTGTAACATGACTCATTATGTCTAGGGGTCCTAGTTACATGGTCTGTAACCTGACTGTCTAGGTGTCCTAGTTCATGGTCTGGAACCTGACTCATTATGTCTAGGGGTCCTAGCTACATGGTCTGTAACCTGACTCATTATGTCTAGGGGTCCTAGTACAGTGGTCTGTGAACTGACTCATTAATGTCTAGGGGTCCTAGCTACATGGTCTGTAACGCGTCATATTGTGTTAGGGGTCCAAGCTAGCTAATGGTCTGTAACCTGACTCATTATGTCTAGGGTCCTAGTTACATGGTCTGTACCAGATCATTATATATTTATGTCCTAGTTACATGGTCTGTAACCTGACTCAATATGTCTAAGGGTATTTGTCTAGTTACATGGTCTGTAACCTCTCTCATTATGTCTAGGGGTCCAAGCTACATGGTCGGTAACCTGACTCATTATGTCTAGGGGTCCAAGCTACATGGTCTGTGAACCTGACTCATTATGTCTAGGGGTCCAAGCTACATGGTCTGTAACCTGACTCATTATGTCTAGGGGTCCACGCCGGTGGGCGGAGTTGGGAGGGTCGTCAGCTACATGGGAAACACCTGGGCCCACTGTCATAGGATAAATGCACCACTTKKCCATTCATGGAGGAGACTCTCTCCATGCAGACACCTTGATAGATTTTGTTGTGTTTCGTGGTGCTTTTTGGTTGTTTGCTTTGGCACCTTGATTACACACACCATTGTATATTGTACTTAGTTACTTTATTTAATAAATATATAAATATATATTTTGTTACTCCTTATCTCCACGTTGTCTCCCTTTTGTTACGGGCTTTGAGCCGTTTCGTGACAAGTGGGGGCTCGTCCGGGATAATTGAACGTATTGGTTTGGGAGAACGTGGAGGTACGTGTTTTGGTTTGCATATTTTGTTTGAGTCTGATAGGCCCAGTATTGGTTGCCTTTGTTGTTTGGTTTGTGTGCTGCGTTGGAGAGGGTACATTGGTTAGTTTCCAGGCCCTGCCCAGCCTGGAAACTCTTGTTCTACTTTCTGTTGGGACATCGGTCCGAGGAGGTGAGTAACCGACTGTGTACCTCAGTGGGAGATTTGGATAGGGTAGTGGAACTTGCTACCCGGAGCTATAGCCTTTACCCCTGATAGGCTTAGCGATGTGTTTCATTTTTGGAATATGTTGGGCATGATTAATGTTTTTTATTTTTGTGTGGTGTCTGTGGACTGAGCAGTTGTCTCGGGGGGCACATCCGTGGCTTGGTGGAATCTGCCAGCGTGCTGGGGGGTTTATTTCCTTGCCAGCGGGCTACAGTGCGTAAATACCCACCGCAAATCCGCACGAAGACTAGGGTTGAGTAATTGTAGGTTTTGGGGAAGCTCCGTATCTCTTCTCTCTTCTGTGGTGCTCAGGGTGATTGTCATTTCTCTGGTTGTGGTCTAATGTGTACTCAGCAGAGGGTTGAGCGAGATTATTTACTAATACTATGGCGTCTTATGTGGACGAGTTAATTTGCTTTCCATCAGGATCTGTTAGAATGATGTACTGATGTTGAAGATCGTTGAACATTATGATTGAAATGAGTTATTCTGTTACGTTGGGAAGTGACTGTGAATCGTTGGGAAGTGACTATGAATCGTTGGGAGTTAAATTAAGGACCTTGATGTTCTTTTCGTTGGAGTTTGTAGTTGATGTGGTCTCTCGTGCGCCTGTTCCTGAATGTTTGTATTGTCAGGTTCTGTCTTTCCTGTCTTATTCCTCCTGGTCTTGTGTTCTTCTTTCCTCTTAAAAGTTGCTTCCTATGCACTAAGGTTCTGGTCTGGGGAGTCTTCTTTTCCTCTTAAATGTTGCTTCCCGTGCGCAAAGGTTGCTGAGGTCTGGAGGTTGGCTGGGGCAAATTGGAAGTGTGCACACGTAACCCCTCATAATTTGGGACGCAGAGGCTGGGTCAATTTGGAGACGCAGAGGCTGGGTCAATTTGGGACCAGAGGCTGTGTCAATTTGGGGACGCAGGGGCCGGTATGTTGTTCCGGGTCCTTGTTGGTTGTTCCCCAGCCTGGTGAGTCCTGTGCCTGCGCGAGAATTAACCCGCCTATATGTCTCCCCAGCCTGGTGAGTCCTGTGCCTTTCTCCAGAGCCAGGCCTCCTGTGTGTCTCTCCACTCAAGTGGGTGATCCAGGGCAAAGAAGCCTCAGTGTGATCCATGCCGAGCTCCAGTGATGATCCAGGCACGAAGCCTCCAGTGATGATCCATGGCACGAAGCCTCCAGTGATGATCCATGGACGAAGCCTCCAGTGAGATCCATGGCAAGAAGCCTCATGTGATGATCCATGGCACGAAGCCTCCAGTGAGTATCCATGGCACGAAGCCTCCATTGATGATCCATGGCAAGAAGCCTCCTGTGATGATCCATGGCACAAAGCCTCCTGTGATGATCCATGGTAAGAAGCCTCCAGTGATGATCCATGGTAAGAAGCCTCCATTGATGATCCATGGTAAGAAGCCTCCATTGATGATCCATGGCGAAGCCTCCTGTGTGTCTCTCCACTCTAGTGACGCATTTCAGTCCGGAGCCTCCAGCGACGATCCCCAGTCCGGAGCCTCCAGCGACGATTCCCCTGTCCGGAGCCGCCAGAGTCTCCCTCCTGTCCGGAGCCGCCAGAGTCTCCCTCCTGTCCTGAGCCGCCAGAGTCTACCCTCCTGTCCGGAGCCGCCAGAGTCTCCCTCCTGTCCGTAGCCGCCAGAGTCGCTCTCCTGTTTGGGCCCGCTGGGCCAGCCAGAACTGTTTCGGTGTTTATTCTTTGTTATTTTTCTTTTTTCAGTGTTCATTTAATAAATATGGACACGTACCACGCTCACCTGGTCCTCTCTTCCAACAGCCGTTACACACTGGGAGATGAATTCACTTTCAGCACGGCAATAACCTAAAACACAAGGCCAAATATACACTGGAGTTGCTTACCAAACAACATTGAATGTTATTGTGTGGCCTTGTTACAGTTTTGTCTTAAATCAGCTTGAAAATCTTTTGCGCGACCTGAAAATGGCTGTCAGCAGTGATCAACAACCAACTTGACAGAGCTTGAAGAATTGTAAAAAGAATAATGTGCAACTATTGTACAATCGAAGTGTGGAAAGCTCTTAGAGACTTACCCAGAAAGACTCACAGATGTAATCACCGCCAAAGGTGTTCTACAAAGTATTGACTCAGGGATGTGAATACTTACTGTCTGTCAATGAGATATTTGCAAATATTTCAAAAAATATGTTTTCACTATGTCATTACAGGGTATTGTGTGAGATGGGTGAGAAAACAAATCTACTTATCCATTTTGAACTGAGGCTGTAACACAACACAATGTGGAATCAGTGAAGGGGTGTGACTACTTTCGAATGCAATGTATATGTGACATTAGGTCTCGTAAGGAGGTCTCGTAAGGAGGTCTCGTAAGGAGGTCTCATAAGGAGGTCTCGTAGGAGGCTCGTAAGGAGGTCTCGTAAGGAGGTCTCGTAAGGAGGTCTCGTAAGGAGGTCTCGTAAGGAGGTCTCGTAAGGAGGTCTCGTAAGGAGGTCTCGTAAGGAGGTCTCGTAAGGAGGTCTCATAAGGCCTTTCTGTTTTGCCCCTGACCTACATTTTGGTCGTATTCATGTACTACACACTCACACACAAACAGTTATACTTAGTTTTGAAACAGAAAGAATAATTAGAATTTCTTCATGTGTTTCATGCACATCTTCTTTCTCAGTGGTTTCTCTGCGATGTGAATGTGCGTGGGACTGAGAGACAAGGAGGCAGAGTGAACCCTGCAGTGCTTCTCTTTGATGTCTGTCAGCCATTTGGGAGTACTGATACATATATTGATCGCCTGAGCACCAGAAAGTTTCCCTCTCTCCCTCCTGCTGTTCGGCATTATATTTCTTCCTTCTTTTTCATTTCCATCTGTTGATCAGAGAGAGAGGAACAGGCAGGGTTACAGGTTACAGAGAGCTCCATCCCATCTGTTAATCAGAGAGAGAGGAACAGGCAGGGTACCTAGAATGATCATCTATACAGAGCTAACCATGAGTATCAGCTATACAGAGCTAACCATGTATCATCTATACAGAGCTAACCATGATGATCATCTATACAGAGCTAACCATGATGATCACTATATACAGAGCTAACCATGATGATCATCTATACAGAGCTAACCATGAGATCATCTATACAGAGCTAACCATGAGTATCATCTATACAGAGCTAACCATGATGATCACTATACAGAGCTAACCATGATGATTCATCTATACAGAGCTAACCATGATGATCATCTATACAGAGCTAACCATGATGATCATCTATACAGAGCTAACCATGATGATCATCTATACAGAGCTAACCATGATGATCATCTATACAGAGCTAACCATGATGATCATCTATACAGAGCTAACCATGATGATCATCTATACAGAGCTAACCATGATGATCATCTATACAGAGCTAACCATGATGATCATCCTATACAGAGCTAACCATGAGTATCACTTATACAGAGCTAACCATGATGATCACTATACAGAGCTAACCATGAGTATCAGCTATACAGAGCTAACCATGAGTATCACTATACAGAGTAACATGAGTATCACTATACAGAGCTAACCATGAGTATAGCTATACAGAGCTAACGTGATGATCATCTATACAGAGCTAACCATGAGTATCAGCTAACAGAGCTAACCATGAGTATCAGCTATACAGAGCTAACCATGAGTATCATCTATACAGAGCTAACCATGAGTATCAGCTATACAGAGCTAACCATGATGATCATCTATACAGAGCTAACCATGAGTATCACTATACAGAGCTAACCATGAGTATACAGCTATACAGAGCTAACCATGATGATCAGCTATACAGAGCTAACCATGATGATCATCTATACGAGCTATACATGATGATCAGCAATACAGAGCTAACCATGATGATCATCTATACAGAGCTAACCATGAGTATCATCTATACAGAGCTAACCATGAGTATCAGCTATACAGAGCTAACCATGAGTATCAGCTATACAGAGCTAACCATGATGATCATCTATACAGAGCTAACCATGAGTATCAGCTATACAGAGCTAACCATGATGATCATCTATACAGAGCTACAATGAGTATCACCTATACAGAGCTAACCATGATATCAGCTAGCCAGGTCGATGAAGACGGCTGCACAGTACTGTCTTTTATCGATGGCGGTTTATGATATCGTTTATGTACCTTGAGTGTGGCTGAGGAGTACCCTGACCGGCTCGGAAACCGGATTACACAGCGGAGAAGGTACGGTGGGATTCGAGATGGTCAGTGATCTGTTGTTGACTTGGCTTTCGAAGACCTAGATTAGGCAGGCAAGGATGGATATAGGTCTGTAACAGTTTGGGTCCAGGGTGTCTCCCCCTTGAAGAGGGGGATGACCGCGGCAGCTTTCCAATCCTTGGGGATCTCAGATGATACGAAGGAGAGGTTGAACAGGCTGGAAATGGGGGTGCGACAATGGCGGCGGACAGTTTCAGAAATAAAGGGTCCAGATTGTCAAGCCCAGCTGATTTTGTATGGTCCAGGTTTTGCAGCTCTTTCAGAACATCTGCTATCTGGATTTGGGTAAAGGAAGAAGCTGGGGAAGCTTGGGCGAGTAGCAGCGGGGGGGGGGCGGAGCTGTTGGCCAGGGTTGGAGTAGCCAGGAGGCAAGCATGGCAGCCGTTTGAGAAATGCTTGTTGAAGTCTTCGATTATCACGGATTTATCGGTGGTGACCGTGTTACCTAGCCTCAGTTGCAGTGGGCAAGCTGGGAGGAGGTGCTCTTGTTCTCCATGGACTTTACAGTGTCCAGAACGTTTTGGAGTTAGAGCTACAGGATGCAAATTTCTGCTTGAAAAAGCTGGCGTTTGCTTTCCTGACTGACTGGTGTATTGGTTCCTGATTTCCCTGAACAAGTTGCATATCGCGGGGGACTATTCGATGCTATTGCAGTTTCGCCCACAGGATGTTTTTTGTGCTGGTCCGAGGCAGTCGGTCTGGAGTGAACCAAGGGCTATATCTGTTCTTGTTCTGCATTTTTTTGAACGGAGCATGCTTGTCTAAGATGGTGAGGAAGTTACTTTAAAGAATGACCAGGCATCCTCAACTGACGGGATGAGGTCAATATCCTTCCAGGATACCCGGGCCAGGTCGATTAGAAAGGCCTGCTCGCAGAAGTGTTTTAGGGAGCGTTGACAGTGATGAGGGGTGGTCGTTTGACCGCGGACCCGTAGCGGGATACAGGCAATGAGGCAGTGATCGCTGGAGATCCTGATTGAAGACAGCAGAGGTGTATTTGGAGGGCAAGTTTGGTCAGGATAATGTCTATTAGGGTGCCCATGTTTACGGATTTAGGGTTGTACCTGGTGGGTTCCTTGATGATTTGTGTGAGATTGAGGGCATCTAGCTTTAGATTGTAGACTGCCGGGTGTTAAGCATATCCCAGTTTAGGTCACCTAAACAGAACAAACTCTGAAGTTAGATGGGGGGGCGATCAATTCACAGATGGTGTCCAGGGCACAAGCTGGGAGCTGAGGGGGTCGGTAGCAGGCGGCAACAGTGAGAGACTTATTTCTGGAGAGATTCCATTTTAAAAAGAAGTTCGAACTGTTTTGGGCATAGACCTGGAAAGTATGACAGAACTTTGCAGGCTATCTCTGCAGTAGATTGCAACTCCTCCCCCTTTGGCAGTTGTATCTTGACGGAAAGTGTTTATAGTTGGGTATAGAAATCTCAGAATTTTTGGTGGCCTTCCTAAGCCAGGATTCAGACACGGCAAGGACATCAGGGGTTGGCAGAGTGTGCTAAGCAGCTGAGTAAAACAATCTTAGGGAGAGGTTTCTGATGTTGACATGCATGAAAACAGCTTTTTCGATACAGAAGTCAACAAATGAGGGTGCCTGGGGACATGCAGGGCCTGGGTTTACCTCCACATCATCCGAGGAACAGAGGAGTAGTAGGATGAGGGTGCGGCTAAAGGCTATCAAAACTGGTCGCCTAGAGCGTGGGGACAAGGAATAAAAGGAGCAGATTTATGGGCGTGGTAGAATATATTCAGTGCATAATGTTGGAGACAGGGGTATGGTGGGGTGCGGGGTACAGCGGAGGTAAGCCCCCAGGCACTGGGTGATGATAAGAGGAGTTTGTATTCTGGAACATGCTGGTTATAATGGTGTAGGTCACCGCATGTGTGGGAGGTGGGACAAAGGAGGTATCAGAGGTATAGGAGTGGAACTACGGGCTCATTGTGAACTAAAACAATGATAACTAACCCGAACACAGTATACAGGCATATTGATATTTGAGAGAGACCATATAGTAAGGCATAAAGTAATCGCAGGTCTTGATTGGGAGAGCTAGCTAAAACAACAGGTGAGACAACAGCAGCTAGTCAGCTAACACCAACCAACAGCAGGTAAAATGGCGATGACTGGCAGAGAGGGTCGGATTAACTACACACAGAGCCTGAGTTCGCGGCTGGGGCCGACAGATAAACACAAATAAACAGAATGGAGTACCGTGATATGGACAGTCCAGCAGGCATCAGCTATGTAGCCAAGTGATCATAGTGTCCAGGGGGAGCAGTGGATGGAGCAGGGAAGCCGGCGTTTAAAGTTAGTAGCTCGGGGGTGGTCTGCTCAGACGGGAGGCCGGTTGAGGGCACAGCGGATGGAGTATTCCGTCGGCAGACCAGACGGGTGGTGCGGCGGGGCGCCGTGTCGACAGAGAATTCCAAGCCAGATGGCGAAAGAGG
>NW_019945941.1:0-3004 GCF_002910315.2 Salvelinus sp. IW2-2015 | reverse complement strand
CCCTCCTCACCCTCCCTCCTGCCCCCTCTCTCTCTGATTAACAGAGGGATGAGCTCTCTGTAACCTGTAACCCTGCCTGTTCCTCTCTCTCTGATTAACAGATGGATGGAGCTCTCTGTAACCTGTAACCCTGCCTGTTCCTCTCTCTCTGATTAACAGATGGGATGGAGCTCTCTGTAACCTGTAACCCTGCCTGTTCCTCTTCTCTGATTAACAGATGGGATGGAGCTCTCTGTAACCTGTAACCCTGCCTGTTCCTCTCTCTCTCTGATTAACAGATGGGATGGAGCTCTCTGTAACCTGTAACCCTGGCTGTTCCTCTCTCTCTGATTAACAGATGGGATGGAGCTCTCTGTGAACCTGTAACCCTGCTGTTCCTCTCTCTCTCTGATCAACAGATGGGATGGAGCTCTCTGTAACCTGTAAGTTAAGTGACTTGCTCAAGGGTTAGTTGTCATCTGATAAAATGTCATATTTTCCTTGAAAGTTACCCACATTCTGGTAGTTTACTCGAAAGTTTCCAGTACTATACCCTCCCTTTGGAACCTAAATCGTCACTAAGACCTTGGTTGTGTCAAGAGTCACAACTTCTGACGGAATAGGGTATTATTTCAGACACCTACAGCCTTCTAGTGGGACAGCTGTCCTTGTCCTGTCWACCACCTATCGTTACCAGCATGGTTACCGCCTTGGATCCACAAAAGAAATACTGTACCTTTTTTCTGTAAATAAAATTTTTACAGCACGTTGGAAGTAAATATATGTCTTGTTTACTAAAGAAATGCTTTACACTTGGGGAACAAAGCAGATCTCTCATTGTTATTTCAGTGACAGACACTATGTTAAAAAAAAGTATATTTTAAACCCACCTATGTTAATAGGTGTTGTGCATGAGCTCACCTGGGATGTAGTTGTTGGAGGCAAGCTGTGGGCAATTCAGGGGCTGGATTGAATGGAAACCTATCATGTTTTGAARATGTCTCTTCTGCCTTGCAGAGATGACTGTGTTCCAGAGGAATGAATTCCCTTTTATTGTGATGGCTAACAAAGCCTGCAGAATACCGGGGGAAATACAACACGTCTACTTAGGCTGTTTTCTCAAGTTTACAAAAAAACTTGGAGGTAAGACTTTTCCTTCAAGTAACTTCTTATATTACAGTCAAAAGCACTTGGGAAAAATAATATGATATGTTACCAATAGAGTTATTGAGTCATCAATGGCCTGTGAATGCATCTATAAAGGTACTAAATGTACAAGTGCAATCTTAGGACAATAGAACACTGCCTAAGAAGTTTCTACAKGTAAAGTAAGTCAACCAACATGTTCATTCAATAAGGAATCACCGCTTTTACTTCAGCTGGTCAGAGCTGGTGTTCCTAATGTTTTGTAAACTCCGTGTACATCAGGAGTGTCGGACAGCTACCTGTACAGGAGAAAAGAACATCACCTTCGCTGAGCCTGCGTCTTAAATGTCACCCTATTCAATGTTTTCCACCAGAGCTCTATGGGGCTAAAGGGAATAGGTTGCTATTTGAGACGCAGCCTAATTGATATGATGTTCTGGTAGTATTCCAAGTCTTCCTGACACAAATTCAACAACGATGGAGAAGGAGATGGGATTACCCCACAGGATTAGAATGACATTATCTGTGAAAAGATACATTTATAACGCTATGATGTATGGCATGGTGGTGGAGTTTCGTGTCCATTCTAGCTAACCTTATTTATGTCATTCCCATTGTTATTATTACTGCTCAGCCACTCCTTTTTCTTAGGGATGATTTGATTCGTTGTTTCTTCCTTAGTCATGGGGATTCAGTCTGACAGTAGAGTCAGACAACAGAACCCGAGCATTCAAGACAGGAGTTCAGAACACTTCCTTCTACACTATGACAAATTGAGATGGCATGACATTGATGGATGTTGACAACTTGCTATGTATATAATTAATTAGTTTATACTAGCAACTACTTCAACAAAATGATCAATCAGTCATCGCTCAAGATGCCATTTTTAGAATCAATGCGTTTTCAATTTAGTATTGATTTCATCTGCAAAAGGGGAAGAGAAAAAAATGGAATTCAGAAGCTAGAGCTATGAGCTAGTCACAGCCAAACACACAGGTAACTCACAGGTAAATCCAGGTTTAAACTCCACAGGTAAACTCCAAGTAACTCCCGTACTCCATCAGCCAAAGCCCACGGTAAACTACACAGGTAACTCCAACAGGTAACTCAACAGGTTAAACTCCACAGTTACTCACAGCAAACGCACCACAGGTAACTCACAGGTAAACTAACAGGTAAACCCAAGCCAACACACAGGTACACTACACAGGTTAAACTCCCGCAACACTCCACAGGTAAACTACACAGGTAAACTCCAACAGGTAAACTCCACAGCCCTAACTCCACAGGTAATACACAGGTAAACTCACGCCCACCACCACAGGTAAACTACACAGGTAAACTCACAGCCTAACTCCAACAGCGCTAGCCACAGCCTAGCCACAGCCTAGTCCCCACCTAACCCCACAGTCACCCACAGCCTAGCCCACAGCTAAACCAAGCCTAAACAAGCTAACTCCACAGCCTAGCCCCCAGCCTAAACCCACAGCTAATCCACAGCCAACTATCGCCTAGTCCCACAGCTAGCCCAGCCTAGCCCACAGCTAACCCAAGCTGCCCACAGCTAACCCCACAGCCTACCCACAGCCTAACCCCACAAGCCTAACTCAAGCCTAGCCCAAGCTAAACGCTAAGCCTAACTCCCAGCTAACTCAAGCCTAACCCACAGCTAACTCACAGCCAACTTCCACAGCTCTACCCCACGGTAACTCCACCAGCCTAACACACAGCCAAACCCCACAGCGCTAACTCAGATGCCAGGCTTACATCCGACAGACCTACCAAAGCCTAACCCACAACACAGAATAGCAAGCCTAACACCCACAGCCTAGCGCCACTCCGCCACCCACCTACTCCCAAGGAGCCTAGCACCTCA
>NW_019945940.1:83743-93316 GCF_002910315.2 Salvelinus sp. IW2-2015 | reverse complement strand
AAACCACACCCCACCCAAACTCAGCAACCAACCACCCCCCCACTACAGTTGTTGTGTTGTTAGTAAATGTTAGCTGCTAGTGCTACAGATTGCTATTTCCTCTAAACTGAAGTCATTACGGAATCAAGTCAACATTCATGATAAAAAACTATAGAAAATGTCAGATAACATAACAATCCTAACACAATAACAGTATACCATCTAATCATACGATACGATGATGCATCCTACCAGGTACAGTAATGATCTGATGAAGTATCCTACCAGGTACAGTAATGATCTGAAGTATCCTACCAGGTCCAGTAATGATATGAAGTATCCTACCAGGTACAGTAATGATATGATGAAGTATCCTACCAGGTACAGTAATGATCTGATGAAGTATCCTACCAGGTCCAGTAAGTAATGATATGACATATCCTACCAGGTACAGTAATGATATAATGAAAGTATCCTACCAGTACAGTAATGATATGAAGTATCCTACCAGGTACAGTAATGATATGAAGTACCCTACCAGGCTTACTAGTAATGATATGAAGTATCCTACCAGGTACAGTAATGATATAATGAAGTATCCTACCAGGTACAGTAATGATATAATGAAGTATCCTACCAGGTACAGTAAAGATATGATGAAGTATTCTACCAGGTACAGTAAAGATATGAAGTATCCTACCAGGTCCAGTAATGATATGATGAAGTATCCTACCAGGTACAGTAATGATCTGATGAAGTATCCTACCAGGTACAGTAATGATCTGATGAAGTATCCTACCAGGTCCAGTAATGATATGATGAAGTATCCTACCAGGTACAGTAATGATCTGAATATAAGAACAGAAAAGTAGCATCATACCAGGCCCATGGTGTAAGCTGTGTTGGTTCTTCTGTGTGCTTTGAAAATCAGGTCACGCACAGACAAAAGAGCATGTGGAGATGATCTGAGAGTTTATCTCAGTCATGTTTTGCATAGGGGACCCTGATAATACGAGCCCCCCCCTGCATTACATCTATTATTCTTCATCAGGAAACACCTGTTGACACACACCCTAAACTAGACAGAAATAACACATATTGAATCATGTAGTAACCAAAAAATGTGTTAAATAAATCTAAATATATTTGAGAATTGAGATTTTTCAAAGTAGCCACCATTTGCCTCGATGACAGCTTTGCACACTCTTGGCATTCTCTCAACCAGCTTCTTGAGGTTGTCACCTGGAATGCATTTCATTTAACAGGTGTGCCTTGTTAATTTGTGGACATCTTTTTATTTCTTAATGCGTTTAAGACAATCAGTTGCGTACAGAAGATAGCTCTACTTGGCAAAAGACCATGTCCATATTATGGCAAGAACAGCTCAAATAAGCAAAGAGAAACAACCATAATTACTTTAAGAGATGAAGGTCAGTCAATATGGAACATTTCAAGAAAGTTCCTTCAAGTGGAGTCGCAAAAACCATCAAGCGCTATGATGAAACTGGCTCTCATGAGGACCGCCACAGGAATGAAAGACGAAGAGTTACCTCTGCTGCAGAGGATAAGTTCATTAGTGTTACCAGACTCAAATAAATGCTTCACAGAGTTCAAGTAACAGACACATCTCAACATCAACTGTTCAGAGGAGACTGCGTGAATCAGGCCTTTATGGTCGAATTGCTGCAAAGAAACCACTACTAAAGGACACCAATAATAAGAAGAGACTTGCTTGGGCCAAGAAACATGAGCAATGGATATTAGACCGGTGTAAATCTGTCCTTTGGTCTGATGAGTCCAAATTGGAGATTTTTGGTTTCAACCGCTGTGTCTTTGTGAGACTCAGTGTGGGTGAACGGATGATCTCTGCATGTATATTTCCCACAGTGGAGCATGGAGGAGGAGGTGTTATGGTGTGGGGGTGCTTTGCTGGTGACACTGTCAGTGATCTATTTAGAATTTAAGGCACACTTAACCAGCATGGCTACCACAGCATTCTGCAGCGATACGCCATCCCATATGGTTTGCGCTTAGTGGGACTATCATTTGTTTTTCAACAGGACAATGACCCAACACTGACCCAACACACCTCCAGGCTGTGTAAGGGCTATTTTTACCAAGAAGGAGAGTGATGGAGTGCTGTATCAGATGACCTGGTCTCCACAATCCCCCCGACCTCAACCAAATTGAGATGGTTTGGGATTAGTTGTACCGCAGATTGAAGGAAAAGCAGCCAACAAGTGCTCAGCATATGTGGGAAGCTGGTTGAGAGGTTGCCAAGAGTGTGCAAAGCTGTCATCAAGGCAAATAGTGGCTAATTAAATATATTGAGATTTAGTTTTACACTTTTTTTTTTACTGCATGATTCCATATGTGTTAATTCATAGTTTTGATGTCTTCACTATGATTCTACAATGTAGAAAATAGTACAAATAAATAAAAAACCTTGAATGAGTAGGTGTGACCAAACATTTGACTGGTACTGTATATATATAATGTCACCATCATCTAAATAGACAGATATATACAGTCAGGTCCATAAATATTTGGACATTGACCAAGTTATTATTATTTTAGCTGTCTACAACAGCATATTGGAGTTGAAATTGAATAATGAACATGAGTTTAAAGTGCACTTTTAGCTTTAATTTGAGGGGATTTACATCCAAATCGGGTGAACGGTGTAGAAATTACAGCACTTTTTATTTGGCCCCTCCCCCCTTTCTAAGGGATCAAAAGTCATTGGACAATTGGTTGCTCAGGTGTTCCATGGCCAGGTGTGTGTTATTACCTCATTAGTTCATTTAGTACGCAGATAAAAGGTCTAGAGTTGATTTCAAGTATGGCATTTGCCATTTGGAATGTGTTGCTGTTAACCCTCAATATGAAGTCCAAAGAGCTGTCACTGCCAGTGAAGCAAGCCATCATTAGGCTGAGAAATCAAAACAAAACCCATCAGAGAGATAGCAAAAACATTATGTGTGGTCAAATCAAATATGTGGTACATTTTTAAAAACAAAGAACACACACTGGTGAGCTCAGGAACACCAAAAGGCCCGGAAGACCACGGAAAACAACTGTGGTGGATGATAGAATAATTATTTCCCTGGTGAAGAAAATCCCCTTCACAACAGTTGGCCAGATCAACAACATCCTCCAGGAGGTTGGCGTATCTGTGTCTAAGTCAACAATCAAGAGAAGACTTCACCAGAGTAAATACACAAGATGTAAACCATTCCTCAAAAACAGGAAGACCAGATTAGAGTTTGCTCCCCCCAAAAAAACGTTTAAAAAAGCCTGCAGTTCTGGAACAAACTCCTATAAAGAGATGAGACAAAGATGAACTTGTACCAGAATGATGGGAAGAGAAGAGTATGGAGAAGGGAAAGAACTGCTCATGATCCGAAGCATACCGCCTCATCTGTGAAGCATGGTGGAGGTGGTGTTATGGAGTGGGCATGAATGGCTGCCAATGGAACTGGCTACCTTGTATTTATTGATGATGTGACTGCTGACAAAAGCAACAGGATGAATTCTGAAGTGTTCATGGCTATATTATCTGCTCAGATTCAGCCAAATACTTCAAAACTCATTGGACGGCGCTTCACAGTGCAGATGGACGATGGCACAAAGCACACTGGTGGCGTACAGAGCCAAAATGATGCAGATTATGTCACTGTCAAAATACCTATGGACCTGACTGTGTGTGTGTGTACATATATATATTTCATCATCATCTAACTTGACAGAAAGACATACCTTAAAAGATAGACTACCATCACCACTCCTATCACGAGCACAAACCCACAAAAAGCAAAACACTTCAGTCAAAAGTCTTTATTTCAGTACTAGAGATGTAGAAGGCACAATGTGCAGACAGTTACTGTGGTCCTGTCTGTTCTCTGAGTAGCCTTACAATCAGCAGGGCTCCTGTCTGTTCTCTGAGTAGCCTTACAATCAGCATGGGTCCTGTCTGTTCTCTGAGTAGCCTTACAATCAGCAGGGGTCCTGTCTGTTCTCTGAGTAGCCTTACAATCAGCAGGGGTCCCGTCTGTTCTCTGAGTAGCCTTACAATCAGCAGGGTCCTGTCTGTTCTCTGAGTAGCCTTACAATCAGCAGGGGTCCCGTCTGTTCTCTGAGTAGCCTTACAATCAGCAGGGGTCCTGTCTGTTCTCTGAGTAGCCTTACAATCAGCAGGGGTCCTGTCTGTTCTCTGAGTAGCCTTACAATCAGCAGGGGTGTATTTACGAAGAGCCAAATGGAGGCAAAAGGGACAGACTTCAAACTCTCCATTTCTGTTCCTAAACATTTTGAAACTGCTAAGGTGTGCTAGACATCGTCTCCAGTGAGAATACAATGTGATGTCTGCCAACGCAATACTATTTTCTGAGAAACATTCTTCAAATCAACTAAAATATATCATCATTTGTTGCAAAAATAAACTATCTGTTTCACAATCACATTCTTTACAGAAGGATTTTTTTTTGTTTTGGAATATACAATTTAGAAATTACCTAAATCTCAATCAAAACATACATTTTCAAACAATGCATCTACTTTATTAAAAACAACATTTAACCATTCCAAAAAAAAAGGATGAATCTTGAATCCCACAGACACACCATTTAATGCCCTAAGACCAGTGCAGTGTTCAGATCCAGGAAACCAGCACATGTAGCCCCGCCTCTAAAAGGTTCCTGAGATAAGTCCCGCCCCTCTGAGGGAGAGCAGAGATAGGGGTCGGGGGTCACCATTGTAACACACACACACACACACACACACACACACACACACACACACACACACACACACACACACACACACCTCTCCCCGGTTATGGTTCCGTTTCTTGAATTCAGTGTTGGTCTGTGGTCGTGTGTGTGTGTCAGTGCTGTGTGTGTGTGGTGTTCAGGTGTGCTGCTTCGGGTGTGGTCTCAGCTGTGTGTGGTGTGTGCGTGTGTGTCGTCTCAGTCGGTGTGTGTGGGTGTGTTGCTGTGTGTCTTAGTTGCTGTGCTGTGTGTGTGTGTGTGTGTGTGTGTGTGTGCCTCAGTGCTGTGTGTTTGTGTTGTGTCTCAGTGCTGTGTGTGTGTGTGTGTGTGTGTGTGTGTTCCCAGTGCTGTGTGTTGTGTGTGCCCAGTCTGTGTGTTTTGTGTGTGTCTCAGTGCTGTGTGTGTGCTGCTGTGCTGTGTGTGGTGTGTGTTCTCAGTGCTGTGTGTGTGTGTCCAGCTGCGTGTGATTGTGTGTGTGTCTCAGTGCTTGTGCTGTGTAGTGGTTGTGTGTGTTCTGCAGGTGCTTGTGTCGTATGTTGTGTGTGTGTGTGTGTGTTTCATGCTCGTGTCGTGTGTGTGTCTCAGTGCTGTGTGTGTTTTTGTGTGTCCAGTCGCTGTTGTGTGTCTGAGTTGCTGTGTGTTTTTGTGTGTCTACAGTTGCTGTGTGTGTGTGTGTGTGTGTCTCAGCTGCTGTGTGTGTCCTCAGTGCTGTGTGCTCTATTGTGTTGTGTTGTGGCTTGGTGTCTCGAGTGCTGTGTGTTTTTGTCGTTGTCTCAGTTGCTGTGTGTGTGGTGTGTTCTCGTGCTTGTGTGTGTCTGCTGTGGGTGTGTGTGTGTGGCGTCTCGAGTGCTGCTGTGTGTGTGTGTCTCAGTGCGTTGTGGTGTTGTGTGTGTCTCAGTGCTGTGTGGTGTGTGTCTCAGTGGTGTGTGTGTGTTGTGTGTGTGCGTGTGTGTGGTCTCAGTGCTGTGTGTGTGTGTGTGTTCTCAGTGCTGTGTGTGTGGTGTTCTCAGTGCTGTGTGTGTGTGTGTGCTGTGTGTGTGTGTGTGTGTGTGTGTGTGTGTGGTGTGTGTGCTGTGTGTGTGTCTCAATGTGCTGGTGTTGCTGCTGTGCTGTAGTGTCCTGGTGTGTGTGTTTGTCCCAGCTGTGTGTGTGTGTGTCCGTGTTTTCCTCTGATGGCGTTTGTAGTTGTCCCAGTGTCCCGTAGTGAGTCCACACTCAGCACAGCCGTACGGGCTTCTCCCCCGTGTGTCTCAGCATGTGTCTCTTCAGGTTCATACTCTGTTACAGCTGTAGCCACACACCAGAGCAGTGGAACCGGCTTGGCTCCAGAGTGAATCCTCTCATGGCGCCTCAGGTTGGCCAGTTCCCGCAGGCGTAAGAGCCACTTGGGGGACAGCACAGGGTAAGGCTTCTTCCCCCCGTGTGGGACCCGGAGGTGGCGGTTTCAGGTTGTCCAGGTGGGCTGAGGCGTGTACGGGCACTGGGACAAGCACCGAGGTAACTTCTCCCCCGTGTGGGCGTATCGCCAGTTCGTGTAAGAGGAGAGGAAGGGCAGAGAGGACACGTACAGCTTACTGGCCCCGGCCGGACTGTGTGTGGAGTCTGTGTCACCAGGTGTGTCTCTGTCAGCGGCGGCTGGAGGAGCCTATATCCTTAGAGAGGACAAACTCAGAAACATTGACTACACATCTGTCCTCTGCCCTCCGTCTCTCCCTCTCCTTCCAGGTGAGGCCACAGGAACGACAGCAGAGGGGGAAGAGCGAGGTCGGAGGGAGAGGAGGCGGAGGGGGGGGAGAGCGGGGGGAGGGAGGAGGGAGAGGCTACACCCCCCAAGGGACTGAAGGAAATCAGAGTCCTCCTCACACACACTGTCAGGTCTGACACCACGGCATCTGGAGGAGAGAACAGCAACACACACACACACACGACACACACACACCACACACACACACACACACACACACACACCACACACACACCACACACACACACACACACACACACACACCCACACACACCACGACCCCTTTGGTTCAGTAACCAGCCAACCAAACAGAGTTCTTCCCTCTTTAAAACAACCAGTTTCAGAAGTTAACCAACACTTCTCCTTTCACTCTGAGGCTACAGGCTAGAACGTTCAAAGAAAACAGTCCTCTTTCTGGAACACATTACCTCTGTGTGTGTGTCTAAGTGTGTGTGGTGTGTACTCGGCCTGACTGTATGCTCTTACCTTCACCATTTTCTCGGGTGTGTGTGTTTTCGTTCTGCTGCGTCTCTTCAGTGTGCGTTGCGGCCGGGGCTGAGGCTCCTGGCTGTGCGCGCTGGTGCCTCCGGCAGGTTCCCCAGGGAACTACAGGCATAGGTGCAGGCGTTGCGAGAGGGTAGCGTTCTCCCCGGTGTGTGTGCGTGTGTGTCTCTGCAGGTTGACCCTCTGCGTAGAGGCGTAGGGGCAGTGGGGACAGCGGTAGGGCTTCTCTCCATCGTGGGTTCTCATGTGGCGTTTTAGATGGTTGGAGTAGCGAGAGGAGAAACTACACAGAGAACACGTGTACAGCTTCATACAGACTTCTTCATCACCCGCCTTACTCCTCTTCCTCTTCCTGTCCTTCCCCCCACTGGAATGGACAGCCGGGGTTGACTCCTCCCCCTGTGAGGTATCCTCCATGGCTGTGTGTGATTCTGATTGGAGGCCCTCTTCGCAGCTCAGGCAGTAGAGTCCCGCCCCCAAGTCAAGTCCTGCTCCCAGGTCAAGGTCGGCCCCCATCAATTGGCGACACCCCTTACAGGAGAGGAATGCTGGGAAGGCTGAGTCACCCGAAGCTGGAAGGCTGGTGCCGTCATCACTTAGAGAGAACACTGTCATACCTGATTGAGAGAGGGAGGGGGAGGAGAGGGAGAGAGAGGGAAGAGTGAGAGAGAAAGAGGGGGAGAGAGAGAGGGCGAGGAGAAAGAGAGTAGAGAGAAAGGGGTGAAGGAAAGAAAGAGGGCGTAGAGGGAAGGAGCATACAACAGCATTTGGTCAAGGACTCGTAAAACCATGTACGGTGCATTCGGAAAGTATTCAGACCCCTTGACTTTTTCCACGTTTTGTTAAGTTACAGTCTTATTCTAAAATGGATTAAATGAAATAAATTCCTCATCAATCTACACACAATACCCCATAATGACGAAGCCAAAACAGGTTTAGAAATGTTTGCAAATTTATACAAAAATAAAAATACAGAAATACCTTATTTACATTAGTATTCAGACCCTTTGCAATGAGACTCGAAATTGAGCTCAGTTGCATCCTGTTTCTGTCGATCATCATTGAGATGTTTCTAAAACTTGATTGAAGGTCCCCAAGAACACAGTGGCCTCCATCATTCTTAAATGGAAGAAGTTTGGAACCACCAAGACTCTTCCTAGAGCTGGCCGCCCGGCAAAACTGAGAAATCGGGGAAGAAGGGCCTTGGTCAGGGAGGTGACCAAGAACCCGATGGTCACTCTGAAAGAGCTCCACAGTTCCTCTGTGGAGATGGGAGAACCTTCCAGAAGGACAACCATCTATGCAGCACTCCACCAATCAGGCCTTTATGGTAGAGTGGCCAGACGGAAGCCACTCCTCAGTAAAAGGCACATGACAACCTGCTTGGAGAATGCCAAAAGGCACCTAAAGACTCTCAGATCACGAGAAACAAGATTCTCTGGTCTGATGAAACCAAGATTGAACTCTTTGGCCTGAATGCCAAGCGTCACGTCTGGAGGAAACCAGGCACTGCTCAGCACCTGGCCAATAGCATCCCTACGATGAAGCATGGGTGTTTTTCAGTGGCAGGGACTGAGATGAACGGAGCAAAGTACAAAGAGATCCTTGATGAAAACCTGCTCCAGAGCGCTCAGGACCTGAGACTGGGACGAAGGTTCACATTCAGACAGGACAACGAACCTAAGCACACAGCCAAAACAATGTAGTGGCTTTGGGAAAAGTCTCAATGTCCTTGAGTGGCCCAGCCAGAATCCGATCGAACATCTCTGGAGAGACCTCCCCATCCAACCCGACAGAGCTTGAGAGGATCTGCAGAGAAGAATGGGAGAAACTCCCTAAATACAGGTGTGCCAAATTTGTAGCGTCATACCCAAGAAGACTCAAGGCTGTAATCGCTGTCAAAGGTGCTTCAACAAAGTACTGAGTAAAGAATCTGAATACTTATGTAAATCTGACATTTCAGTTTTTAGTTTTTTTTTTTTTAAATGTCTAAAAACCTTTTTTTTAATGGGGTATTGTGTTTAGATTGATGAGGGAAAACCCGATTTAATCCATTTTAGAATAAGGCTGTAACGTAACAAAATGTGGAAAAAGTCAAGGGGTCTGAAAAATTTCAGAATGCACTTGTCAGTGTCAGCCTGGTCACTGGAAATAGCATTCTATTGGTCACTGGAAATATCATTCTATTGGTCACTGGAAATATCATTTTATTGGTCACTGGAAATATCATTCTATTGGTCACTGGAAATAGCATTCTATTGGTCACTAGAAATAGCATTCTATTGGTCACTGGAAATAGCATTCTATTGGTCACTGAATAGCATTTATTGGTCCACTGGAAATGATCGCAAATTCTACTGGTTCACCTACGAAATTTACGCTTATTCTATTGTTGTCACTGGAAATAGCATTATATTGGTCACATAGGATAAATCCAGCATTATATTTGCGTCACTGGGAAATAGCATTCTTCTACTTTTGGTCACTGGAAAATAGCATTCTATTGGTCACTGAATAGCATTATTATTGGTTCATAGGAAATTAAGTCTTATATTGGTTCACTGCCAATAGCAATTC
>NW_019945940.1:78682-83718 GCF_002910315.2 Salvelinus sp. IW2-2015 | reverse complement strand
AGAAATACATTCTATTGGTCACTGAAGATATGCACTGAAAATGGATATTGCCCATATACTATTGGTCACTGGGAGAATAGCATTAATGTGGTCGATAGGAAATAGCTTCTTAATGTTGGTCACTTGAGAAATAGCGACATTCTGATTGTCACTGGAAATAGCATTCTACATTCGGTCACTAAAATAGCATTCTATTGGTCACTGAATAGCATTATATTGGTCTAGAAAAAGCATTATATTGGTCAATGAAATAGCATTCTATTGGTCACTGGAAATAGCATTTATTGGTCCTAGAAATAGATTCTATTGGTCATAGAAATACATCTATTTGGTCATGAAATAGCATTCTATTGGTCACTAGAAATAGCATTCTATTGTGTCGTCACTGAAAAAGCATTTTGGCACTGAAATGCATTCTATTGCGTCATGGAATATAGCATTCTATTGGTCACTGGAAATGCATTATAATTGGTCACTGGAAATAGCAGTTATATTGGTCACTGGAAATAGCATCTATGCATGGAATCATATATGGTCACTGGGAATGCATTATTGTACTGAATAGTCTATTGGTACTGGAAATGCTTAAATATTGGTCATGGAAAATAGCATTCTATTGGTCCTGGAAATAGCGCATTCTATGGTCACTGGAAATAGCACTTGTTAATGATTGGTCACTGGTTAATGGCATCGTGTTGCGTATTGGTCACTGGAAATAGCATTCTATTGGTCACTGGAAATAGCATTCTATTGGTCACTGGAAATAGCATTATATTGGTCACTGGAAATAGCATTCTATTGCGGACATCTGAAAAGGTCCTGAGGACATCGATATCGACCGACAAAAAATATATATAAAATGTTTTGAAAACTATTGCAGAGCACTGGTGTGAACTCATGATGCTCGGGGGAGAAGAGCACTGCTTAGGCTGTGCTCAAAACAACCCGGGAACTTCCGACTGGGAACTCTGGGAGGAAAAATGAGCTCCGACTGGGAACTCTGGGAGGAAAAATGAGCTCCGACTGGGAAGGCCAAAAATGGTTTTGAACTCAGAATTCAACTCGGGAACTCTGGCCTCTTTCTAGAGTTCTGACTTTCCAACTTGAAGATCACCGACGTCATGATTTGACCTGGTAAACTTTCAGAGTTGTCAGTTGTTTTGAGCGTGGCATTAGACCCGAAGCATGCTGCTCTGACCACTCCAGTTCACAATGCTCTAGATGATACTTGATGGAAACAGCGCATTCCCCAACCCCGAGGCCAAACCTTAACCCTCTACAGACTAAGCCCTGTCCAAGCCGGGGGGTTGTACTAAGCTATATGGAGTTGTTTTCAGAAGGTCATACCAAGGATCATTTAGCTATTTGAGTTAGAAGTTTAAGAAACCTTGAATAATAAAAAAAATAAAAAAATGATTTGATGAAAAATTATAATTTGGCCTCACATCTATTAGCCCATAGAAACGCATTGAATACCATATTCACCACATGATACAGAAAACAAATCAAAAGGAAGTTTGTCCTGAAGTGTCTGTCCTATATCTGAGAGATATAAGAAAGATCAGGAAACATAAATAATATTATTATTATTTTTTACACATTATATTTAACCCCTTATTTTTGTCACTAAAGAGTCTCTATATATTATTTCATAAATGTTTTCAACTGGTACAGGCGAACGTTCAGACAAGTCTTGTGAGGACTTGTGGGTGTCCTAGAGCAAAAGACACCCACATGAGTCTCACCTTTCCACAGACGGGCCATATTAGTGTGTAACCCAAACTGTTCGCTACAGACAGAGGTTGGCAGATCGGCGGTACCGACTTCAGACGGGTCCCAAAGACGCTTGTGGGGGGTCGTAGAGAAAAACAGAGACCACTATCATGTTTGTGAGAGTCTCATCTTTTCATAATAGTTTTTGTAGGCCAAACCATTCGGACGTTACAACCGATTTTGTGAGAAGAATGATTTTCTGGATGTCTCGTGGTCTCACAAACGCCTCTCTAGCTCTGTCACCTTTCACTGCATTGAGACGCAGCCGATGAGGAAGTGAGACATCGGCAGATGCGGTGGATTGAGACGCAGCCGATGCGGAAGTGAGACATCGGCAGATGCGGTGGATTGAGACGCAGCCGATGATATGATGGTGTGTAATTATACAGTGAGGTGTGTATGATGGTGTGTATTATCAGTAGACGGTGTAGTTATGAACTGAGTGTGTATTACCGTAGAGGTGTAGTATGATGGTGTGTATTACAGTAGAACGGTGTAGTATAATGATGGAGTGTATTACAGTGACAGTGTAGCATATTGATGGTGTGTGTCTGTAAGCATATTGATGGTGTGTGTCTGTAGTATAATGATTGTGTGGTGTGTGTGTGTGTGTGTGTTGTGTGTGTGTGTGTGTGTGTGTGTGTGTGTGTGTGTGTGTGTGTGTGTGTGTGTGTGTGTGTGTGTGTGTGTGTGTGTGGATATAGTAGACGGTGTGGAGTGTGATCCAGGATGCCTGGTTCTGGACAGTGACTCCTGCTATAGTGGAGCGCTCTGTGAGTTTGATGACACAGAAGATCATGGGCTGGACGAGACACAGGTCAGACACACACACACACACACACACACTTACACATATACACAAACACTGACCAACTTGATTTCATAGTTCACTTCCAAATGATGGATGACGCTATTTTGTGATACATTATTCTGCGTGGTTACAGGTTTAATTCCACGTAAGTAAAGAGTTAATTCACATGGTAAACAGGGATAATTCCGCATGGTAAAAGGGATATTCCGAGGGGTAAACAGGGATAATTCCGCATGGTAAACAGGGATAATTCCGAGGGGGTAAACTGGGAAATATTCCGAGGGGTAAACTGGGTTAATTCGAGGGTAAACTGGGTTTTAATTCCGAGGGTAAACTGGGTTAATTCCGAGGGTAAACGGGTATAATTCGAGGGGTAACAGGGTTAATTCTGTGCGGTACAAGGTTAATTCGAGGGTAAACTGGGAATAATTCCGAGGGGTATACAGGGTCAATTCTGTGCGGTAACAAGGTTAATTCTGCATAGTTAAAACAGAAACAACTCAAAGGTTGAAGCTTAGGTATAGTCGAGGTGGTTAAACCCTAGAGTTTATGTCCACGCCCCGTGGGAATTCTATTAGCATACTAAACAATCCCATTCAAATCCATCAGTTTAAGCTAGAGATATCCTTTCTTCTTTGGATTGCGTCTCAATCACACGCATCTGCGATGTCTACTTCTCATCGGCTGCGTCTCAATCACCGCATCTGCGATGTCTCACTTCCTCATCGGCTGCGTCTCAATCCACCGCATATGCGATGTCTCACTTCCATCGGCTGCGTCTCAATCCACGCATCTGCGATGTCTCATTCGCGCATCGGCTGCGTCTCATCCACCGCATCTGCCGATGTCTCACTTCGATCGGCTGCGTCTCCAATCACCGCATCTGCGATGTCTCACAAACGCCTCTCTAGATCTGTCACTTTCACTGCATTGAGACGCAGCCGATGAGGAAGTGAGACATCGGAGATGCGGTGGATTGAGACGCAGCCGATGCGGAAGTGAGACATCGGCAGATGCGGTGGATTGAGACGCAGCCGATGCGGAAGTGAGACATCGGCAGATGCGGTGGATTGAGACGCAGCCGATGCGGAAGTGAGACATCGGCAGATGCGGTGGATGAGACGCAGCCGATGCGGAAGTGAGACATCGGCAGATGCGGTGGATTGAGACGCAGCGATGAGGAAGTGAGACATGCAGATGCGGTGGATTGAGACGCCAGCGATGAGGAAGTGAGACATCGGCAGATGCGGTGGATTGAGACGCAATCAAAGGAAGAAAGTGATATCTCTAGCTTAAACTGATGGATTTGAATGGGGATTGTTTTAGTATGCTAATAGAATTCCACGGGGGGCGTGGAATTAAACTCTAGGGGTTTACCAACCTCGGACTTAATACTAAGCTTCAACCTTGAGTTGTTTCTGTTTTAACTATGCAAAGTTAAACCTTGTTTCCGCACAGAATTGACCCTGTAACCCTCGGAATTATCCAGTTTACCCTCGGAATTAACCTTGTTACCGACAGAATTAAACCTCGTGTTTACCCTCGGAATTATACCTTTACCCTCGGAATTAACCCAGTTTACCGCTCGGAATTAACCAGTTTACCCTCGGATTAACCCAGTTTACCACTCGGAATTATCCAGTTATCCCGGAATTAATCCCTGTTTACATGCGAATTATCCCTTTACCCTCGGAATTATCCTGTTTACATGCGGAATTATCCTGTTTACCATGTGGAATTAACTCTGTTACTACGTGGAATTAAACCTGAACACGCAGAATTAATGTTTCACAAATAGACGTTCATCCATCATTTTGGAAGTGAAACTATGAAATCAGTTGGTCAGTGTTTGTGTATTGTTAAGTGTTGTGTGTGTGGTGTGTGTGTGTCTGACTGTGTCTCTGTCCGCCCATGATCTCTGTGTCATCAACTCACAGGGCTCCACAAGCAGAAGTCATGTCCAGACCAGGCATCCTGGATCACACTCCAACGTCTACATATCAACAAAACACAACACACACACACACCACACCACACACACACACCACAACACACACACACACACAACACACACACACACAACACACACACAAATTATACTACAGACACACACCATCAATATGCTACAGAACACACATCAATATGCACACTGTCTACTGTAATACACACATCATATACTACACTGTCTACTGTAAACCACAATCAACTAACGTCTACTGTAATACACAATCATACTACACGTTACTGTATCACACATATATACACCGTCTACTGTATAACACCATCTATACTACACGTCTACTGTATACCCCATCATCTACATACACGTCTACTGTAATACACACCATCATACACAACGTCTATGTAATACACACCATACTATACTACACCGTCTACTGTAATACACACCATATCTCATCTGTATACACAATACTATCACATAATATAGCAC
>NW_019945940.1:71681-78657 GCF_002910315.2 Salvelinus sp. IW2-2015 | reverse complement strand
TGTCTCACTTCCGCATCGGCTGCGCTCAATCCACCGCATCTGCCGAACTACACTGTCTACTGTAATACACACCATCATACTACACCGTCTACTGTAATACACACCATCATACTACACCGTCTACTGTAATACACACCATCACTATACTACACCGTCTACTGTAATACACAATAACCTCTATCACACTAATATAGCACTGTGGGGTGATTGAAGAGGAGAGGCAGGGGAGAGAGGGAGAATAGAGGGAAAGAGGAAGGGAGAGGGATGAAGCAGGGGGAGAAGGAGGGAGAGAAAGAGGAAGGGAGGAAGCAAGGGAAGAGTGAGAGAAAGAGGGGGGGGGGAAGAGGGGGCAGGAGGAGATTGGGAGGAGAGGTCAGGGAGGGGAAGTGGAGACAGGAAGCAGAGAGGAGGAAGGGAGGAAGTCCAGCTGAGACAGAACACTTAGGATGAGATAACTCACACACAGGATGAGATACACACACAGGATGAGATACACACATTCATGAGGACGAAGAGAAGAGGATGACACCCAACCATGCACACGGGCATGATGAGAGAGAGAGAGAGAGAGAGAGAGAGAGAGAGAGAGACATATTACAGTTCTGGAAGCTGACAGAGGTTTAACAATTGAAGTACACATCAACTCTGTAACTCAATGATCTAATCCTGTATCCAAGTTGTATATACCCAAACCCAAGACTTCATTCAAATCAGTACAAATATGGATTACAGTTGATCTAGAAAGCACCACGAGCACTCCTCTAGAAGGTACAAGTAGCAAAAACATATCAGACATTAAAATATGTTAAAAACCAAGGACAACCAGCTAGTTAGTTTTGTGATAACTCCTTCACCACCCAGTCAATAGCATGACTATAGTAGGTAGAAAAGGCTATAAAACTATACTTACATTTGACGGGCTGTGGGTTTGATTGTTTTCTCCTCGGCATTCTTCGTCTTCTTCGCTGTCAGTTAGTCGCAGTTCCCTCTGTGGGTTGGTGGCGAAGCACTGGTCTATACGGCGTGTAGGCTTGTCATATCCCTCTTCCTCCAAAAGGACAAAAACACAACTATCAGTGTCATCAGTCTCTCACTCACACACACACACACACACACTCACACACACACACACACATTGGCTAACGTTACGCACGTTAGCTAACAAGCTAGCTAAATATGCGGGGGCTGGCTGACTTAGACTAACAAACTAGCTAGAATAGCAAACTAACAGAGAACATCGTTAGCTAGTTCTATTTAAAAGACAGTGAGTTGTTCTATCTGTGGCTGTATTGGGAAGAAATTGGTCAGATAGAAGCGAATCATCTGGCTAGCTAGATAGCTAAAGCTACGCTAACTAGTGGTCAGTATTTAGGAGAAAACAAACACAAAAATAGCCTATACGTTTAGTCAAATGTAAATTCTAAACAACAAGCTAACTTTACATCAACTTAAGTTGTCGTTTAATATATATTTTCGGTTAAAATAGTCTCTTACTAACTTCCTCGAGGGTCCAATGTGTACATACTGCGAGTTCGTGGGGCGTGACGTCAGAGTTATTTTTTGAATATACTTCCGGATCTTGGGTCTTGTAGTCATTCAAATGTAGTCGGTTAACTTTGACTTCGAAGAAAAAATTAAAACGTTTCTTTTTTTTAAGAAGCCTCTTTTTCAACTTTCAAGTTTATTGTTGAATTTTTGCGCATGCGAATAGACCTCATACAGCACACATCATAAACGGTGACGTTAAACTGCTAATAATGCATATATGTAATAACAATATTCTACACCTGTTATTGTGCAGGCCTCTGTAAAACACATATGTATTTACCTGACACTGGATTTTACCACCAGGTGGAGTTACTCTCTAACAGGAGAGAGAGGAGGGGGGGGGGTTAACTATGATTGGAACTTTAGATAAGGGATTTCATATAGGGTACTACTAGAGCAGCCGAATGGTAACAACCTGTAAAGAATCACATGAGATGAAGCTGTTTACGCACCGACTGTCTACGGAACGTATGGGGCTGCTCCTCCTAATCCAAATACGTGTTCATAAACATCATTGTCCTCCTCAGTGGAGGTTTGTCTGATGATTGTTTTACCTAACTATAAGTCTATGCTTCTGCCTTGTGAGAGACACGCAGATGAACTTAATAGCGGACTCATTAGCTGACTAGTGGTGTCTATTCAGCAGCCTGATGGTCTGAGGGTAGAAACTATTGGCCAGTCTTTCAGTTTTGGCCCCATGACGCTCCTGTACTGCCCGCGTCTGAGTGATTGAAGCGGGGAGAAAAGGTTGTGGTTTGGGTGGCTGGGGGTCCCTGATGTTCTTCTTGGCCTTCCAGAGACACCTGGTGTTGTAGGTGTCCTGTAGGGCAGGCAGTGAGCACCCATTGGTGCATTCAGATGCACGCGTATCACCCTCTGAAGAGCCACGCGGTCCTCGATGGTGGAGTTGCCGTACCAGGCTGTGATGCAGCCCGACAGAATGGTCTCGATGGTGCTCCTGTAGAACACTGTGAGAGGACAGTGGGACAGGTTCCAGACAGACAGCAGCAACAGGTTCCAGACAGACAGTAGCAACAGGTTCCAGACAGACAGCAGCACAGGTTTCCAGACAGACAGTAGCAACAGGTTTCTCAGACAGACAAGAGCACTCACAGTGTCCCAGACAGACAATGAAGCAACAGGTTCCAGACGGACTAGTACAGCAACAGGTCCAGAACAGAACAGTCAGCAACAGGTTCCAGACAGACAGCCAGCAACAGGTTCCAGACAGAACAAGTAGCAACACGGTTCCAGGACAGACAGTAGCAAACTCAACAGAGTATCAACAGGTACAGACAGTAGCAACATTGTTCCAGACAGGACGCAAGCAAACAGGTTCGCACAGTTAGACAGGTACAGTAGCAACAGGTTCAGACACGACGATCGTAGCAGAAGTCCAGCGAAGCAGCACGCGTCACAGCAGTGCAACAGGTTCCAGCAGAATAGCAACGCGTTAGCTAACTAGGAGTGACACATGGCTTCCAGAATCGAAAGAAAGCAGAAATTTCAGACGCATCACAGGTTCTCCAGACGACAGTAGCAACAGGTTCCAGCTACGGACAGCCTAGCAACAGTTCCAGACAGACAGCGAGCAAACAGCGTCCATGACAGACAGTAGACAACAGGTTCCAGTCACAGACTAGTAGAAAGCAGACAGACTCCGTTCCAGACAGGACAGTAGCAGCAGGTTCCAGACAGTAGCAAACAGGTCCAGACAGACAGGCAGCAACAGGTTCAAGAAACAAGACAGTAAGCAACGGTCCCAGACAGTAGCAACAGGTTCCAGACAGACAGTAGCAACAAGGTTCCAGACAGGAACAGCACACAGGTTTGCCCAGACAGACAGTAGAACAGGTTCCAGACAACAGTACAACAGTTCCAGACAGACAGCAAGCAAACAGGTTCCAAGACAGACAGTAGCAACAGGTTTCCAGACAGACAGAAGCACAGGGATTCCAGACAGAACAGTTTAGCAAACAGTTCTCCGAACGAGCAGCAGCAACAGACGTTCCAGACAGACAGTAGCAACAGGTTCCAGACAGACAGTAGCAACAGGTTCCAGACAGACAGTAGCAACAGGTTCCAGACAGTAGCAACAGGTTCCAGACAACAGAGGTCATCAGGTGCCTTGGTGTTATGTGTTTCTCACCAAACCAAAGTGTTTCAATATGTTTTAACTTGAAGAGTAACTACGTGTGCTTTCTATAGCAGCTGTCGATTCATATATCTAGCTGATAATTATGAAGTTCTTTGTGTCTATCTTGTTTCGTCTATTGTTGCCATTGTCCTGCCTGGATGAAGGTTGAGTGAATGGAGAGGTGAAGCGTGAGGTAATACAGTGTATCACCTTTACTCCACACACAGAGACGCTTACAAGTCTCTCTCTCGCCCTCCATTTTGGCAAATCTGACCACAATTCTATCCTCCTGATTCCTGTTTACAAGCAAAAACTAAAACAGGAAGTACCAGTGACTCGGTCAATACGGAAGTGGTCAGATGACGCAAATGGTAAGCTATAGGACTGTATTTGCTAGCACAGGCTGGAATATGTTCCGGGATTCTTCCTATGGCATTGAGGAGTTTACCACCTCAGTCACCAGCTTCATTAATAGGTGCATCAATGACGTCATCCCCACAGTGACCATACATACATACACCAACCAGAAGCCATGGATTACAGGCAATATCTGCACTGAGCTAAAGGGTAGAGCTGCTGCTTTCAAAGAGCTGGACACTAACCCAGAAGCTTTTGAGATATTCCGCTATGCCCTCCAATGAACCATCAAACAGGCAAAGTGGCAATACAGGAAACCAGCTCTGACGCTCGTCGGATGTGGTATGGCTTGCAAACTATTACGGATTTCAAAGGGAAGCCCAGCCGCGAGCTGCCCAGTGATAAGATCCTACCAGACAAGCTAAATTACTTCTATGTTGCTTTGA
Source organism: Salvelinus sp. IW2-2015 (assembly GCF_002910315.2). Classification (NCBI taxonomy): domain Eukaryota; kingdom Metazoa; phylum Chordata; class Actinopteri; order Salmoniformes; family Salmonidae; genus Salvelinus; species Salvelinus sp. IW2-2015. Next base: position 74,169 of record NW_019945940.1, on the reverse strand, counting down.
GGCAAGCAACACTGAAGCATGCATGAGAGCGCTCGCTGTTCCGGACGACTGTGTGATCACGCTCTCCATAGCCGATGTGAGTAAGACCTTAAACAGGTCAACAAGGATTACCAGGACCTGTACTCAGAGCTTGCACTGACCAACTGGCAAGTAACTGAAATGTTTAACCTGTCCCTGACCCAGTTTGTAATACCTAATATTTGAATCAGCTGTGTAGTGCTGGGGTAAAAACCAAAACATGCACCCAGAGGGGGCCCCAGGACCGAGTTTGGGAAACCCTGGTTTACCAAATACCAGGTTGATGTTCCTTGGACACATAGGACCTATGATGTCCTTGGGACAACATGTAGGTATTTGATAATGTCGTCAACCACCCGGCTCTCTCTCTCTCCCTGTCAACCTGTCTATATGCGTTAGCAATTGAGCCTGGAGACTAGATTAGGCATAACGCCGAATACAGCAGGTGTAGACTTTACAGTGAAATGCTTACCTACTTACCGAGTCAATGTCCGGGGGTACAGGTTAGTCAAGGTAATTGAGGTAACATGTACAGGTAAGGGTAAAGTGACTATGCATAGATAATAAACAGCGAGTAGCAGCAGCGTTAAACAGACAGACATCCTGCTGTATAGAGACATTATAACTAACACAGACAGACATCCTGCGTACCTAACTACAGGCGAATGCCCTGTACCATTGTAGAGACACTGTTAAACTGTGGACATTACCTGTGTAAAGTCACCGCAGACATGTAGATGACTAACTAATGCAGGGCTAGGCAACCCTGGTCCTGGCAACCCTGGTCCTGGACTGCGCATATGCTTCAGGCTAAAGTACATGTTCCCTCCAGGGTTACCAGGGTTCCAGGCCCTGAACTAACATAACGTGTTTCTTATATATTATATTTTACAGTATGTAGATAGTCTGTAGACTAACAGAATCACAATTGAAATATATAATTTAAAATTGTGAATAGTTACTAGAACTGTATAATACAACAGCTCCACGTGTGTTGACACATTAACTAAACATAGTTCATAACCATGAAAATCTAAAACGATTGGGGGTATTTTTTGTCTCCATACCGACCTGGGTTATTTATTCCAAACATTGTTTAGCCAGGCTAAATTCTTTGTCATAACTGTTAGAACACATGTTGATAAGTCACTGTTATACTCTAGGGTTATTCCCAGGACATTGTTACACATGATGATGTGTATGAAAATCACATCATTATGACATTCAGCTTACATCTAATCTGCTGTTCTCTTATCGTAACCTGAACGAACAGCAGAGACGGAGGAGGGGACAGAACACAGAGCGCAAACTTTGGTTGACCTTACTTGTAGTGATTGAGGATTTTGGTTGACGTTACTTGTGGTGAATGAGGACTTTGGTTGACCTTACTTGTAGTGATTGAGGACTTTGGTTGACGTTACTTGATGTAGGATTGGGACTTATATTAGGATATTGAGAGTTACTTGTGGTGATTGAGGACTTTGGTTGACGTTTACTTGTGGTGATTGAGGACTTTGGTTGACTACTTGTGGTGATGAGGACTTTGGTTGACGTTACTTGTAGTGATGAGGACTTTGGTTGACGTTACTTGTTGGGATTGAGGACTTTGGTTGACCTTACTTGTAGAGATAGAAGACGTTCTTGTGTGATTGAGGACTTTGGTTGACCTAACTTGTAGTGATTGAGGACTTTGGTTGACGTTACTTGTAGTGATTGAGGACTTTGTTGACTTACATGTGGTGATTGAGGACTTTGGTTGACTTACCTTGTAGTGATTGAGGACTTTGGTTGACGTTTACTTGTAGTGATTTTGAGGACTTTGGTTGACCTACTTGTGGTGATTGTCGACTTTGGTTGACGTTACTTGTAGTGATGTGGACTTTGATATAAGATATAGTGATGAGGACTTCGGTTGACTTTACTTTGGTGATTGAGGACTTTGGTTGACGTTACATGTAGTGATGAGGACTTTGGTGAGCCTTACTGTTGGGAACAGCAGACTGGGATGAATTCCTACACTTCCCTCTTGCCATCAGATAACCCCCTCATCTTGATAGCACAGACACTGGCCATAGGTTAACTCATCCACACCAACCACTCCTGTGTAAAACAAGTATTTGATTGTAGCCACATTAAAAAGACAATGTTGATCAAATTCAAATGTCACTGACAATGTTTTTTAGCTCTAGCTAGGAACTGTGGGAAAAAAGAGAAGAAATCATGTTTTAGATGACAATAGGGCTAGGCTAATTGGTTACTGGGGCCAAGCTTCCTGCCACAGGACCTCTATACCAAGACTCCAAGTCACCCTAGACTGTTCTCTTCTGCTATCACACGCAAGCAGTACTGGAGCACCAAGTCTAGGTACATAAGGCTCCTTAAATAGCTTCTACCCCCAAACACTAGACTGCTGTACAGTTAATCAAATGGCTACCCGGGTTACTTGCATTGACCCCCCCCCCCCCCCCTT
>NW_019945940.1:68450-70019 GCF_002910315.2 Salvelinus sp. IW2-2015 | reverse complement strand
TGTCTGTTGTTAGGGTCTGTGTGTCTGTTGTTAGGGTCTGTGTGTCTGCTGTTAGGGTCTGTGTGTCTGTTGTTCGGGTCTGTGTGTCTGTTGTTAGGGTCTGTGTGTCTGCTGTTAGGGTCTGTGTGTCTGTTGTTAGGGTCTGTGTGTCTGTTGTTAGGGTCTGTGTGTCTGCTGTTAGGGTCTGTGTGTCTGTTGTTAGGGTCTGTGTGTCTGCTGTTAGGGTCTGTGTGTCTGTTGTTCGGGTCTGTGCGTCTGTTGTTAGGGTCTGTTTGTCTGCTGTTAGGGTATGTGTGTCTGTTGTTAGGGTCTGTGCGTCTGTTGTTAGGGTCTTAGTGTCTGCTGTTAGGGTATGTTTGTCTGTTGTTAGCGTCTGTGTGTATGTTATTGGGGTATGTGTGTCTGTTGTTGGTGGCATAGTGTCTGTTGTTAGGGTCTGTTTGTCTGCTGTTAGGGTATGTGTGTCTGTTGTTAGGGTCTGTGTGTCTGTTGTTAGGGTCTGTGTGTCTGTTGTTAGGGTCTGCGTGTCTGTTGTTATGGTCCGTGTGTCTGCTGATAGGGTCGGTGTGTCTGTTGTTAGTGTCGGTGTGTCTGCTGTTGGGTCTGTGCGTCTGTTGTTAGGGTCTCTGTGTCTGTTGTTAGAGTCGGTGTGTCAGTTGTTAGCGTATGTTGTTCGGGTCTGTGCGTCTGTTTTTAGGGTCTGTGTGTCTGTTGTTAGGGTTGTATTGTCTGTTGTCAGGGTCTGTGTGTCTGTTGTAAGGGTGTGCGTGTCAGTGTGTCTGTTGTTAGGGTGTGTGTCTTTTGTCAGGGTCTGTGTGTCTGTTGTTAGGGTCTGTGTGTCTATTGTTAGTGTCTGTGTGTCTGTTGTTCGGGTCGATGTATCTGTAACTTAGTTCTCCTAACATCACGGGGAGGTAGATCCGTAGCCGAGGAGGATGCCAGTTTCATCCACAGTGGAACACCCAGGAATGACTAAAGAGTTGCGTTGCTTAAAGGATAAGGAGAAGACGGTCATGTCTGAATCTTTGTTGTCCAGCTTGTCAAATTGTACGTGTGACCTTTCGTCCAGGTGCCCTTAGAGCAGTTCTTCCCAAACTGGTCCAGTCCAGGTGGCTTTGGTCAGAAGTAGTTCACTAGCTGGGGAGAAGTAGTCCACTAGCTGGGGAGAAGTAGTTCACTAGCTGGGGAGAAGTAGTCCACTAGCTGGGGAGAAGTAAGACACACACACAACACACACACACACACACACACACACACACCACACACACACCACACACCACACACACACACACACACACACACACACACACACACACACACACACACACACACACACACAACACACGGACGCATACATGCAAACACCACACACACACATGGACGCACACACACACGCATACACAAACAGTAACTTTTCCCCCTCTACCTAGATGACCCGACCATGGAAGGGATGGATCTGACCCTAACCTGCAGACTGAGAACTACTCATCGTCACCACTGTACTGCTACTCTGGCAGGTTGCGTCTCTCTCTCTCTCTCTGTGTGTGTGTGTGTTGTGTGTGTGTGTAA
>NW_019945940.1:56180-65383 GCF_002910315.2 Salvelinus sp. IW2-2015 | reverse complement strand
ACCGTCTATGCTTCCTATAGGGTAGTGATCAGTCTTCTCCAGGGTCCTGAAGTGGACAGTGTGACTGGGCTGGCTGTCTCCCTGAAGCCCTATGGACTGGACCTAAGAGATATAAAACACAATCAGACCTGCAACCCCCTCACGTGTTGAATGCAGGAATGAGGGAGAACTCGTGTGTTTTTTTGAAAAGTCTCTGAAAAAGTGTTCTAATTGAAAAAGTTTGGTTACTAGCTACCTTTTTTGAATTTGGATCCCATGATGTGGTTAGCATCAGGTGCTGGGACCGCTACTATCTGTCCAGGGATCCTGCTGACCAAGAGTCTAAAGAGCTGCTGGGCATAGCAGCTAGCCTAGCTGCTAACTAGCTATTAAGATAGCAAGGATTCCTTGACTGCTTGAACACAGCTTGCGCCGCGGTTAGCCCTTGTGGCTGTCTAAGTCCCTACTGTTTGTTGTTGTTTAGATTCTCTGGCAACGGCTCTGGTGAACATTCCTGCAGTCAACATGCCAATTGCACGCTTCCTCAAAACTTGAGACATTTGTTGGCATTGAGTTGTGTGACAAAACGGCACCCATTTTAGAGTGGCCATTTTATTGTCCCCCCCCAGCACAAGGTGCACCTGTGTAATGATCATCCTATTTAATCAGCTTCTTGATATGCCACACCTGTCAGGTGGAGGGATTATCTTGGCAAAAGAGAAGTGCTCACTAACAGGGATGTAAACACATTTGTGCACAACATTTGAGAGAAACAAGTTTATTGTGTGTGTAGAACATTTCTGTGATCTTTTATTTCAGCTCATGAAACATGGGACCAACACTTTATATGTTGTGTTTATATTTTTGTTCAGTGTAATATTGAGTTGCCCCCCTTTGCCCTCAGAACATCCTCAATTCATTGGGGCATGGACTCTACAAGGTGTCGAAAGCGTTCCACAGGGATGCTGGCCCATGTTGACTCCAATGATTCCAGCAGTTGTGTTAAGTTGGCCATTCTTGATAAACACAAGAAACTGTTGAGTGTGAAAAACCCAGCAGCGTTGCAGTTCTTGACACACTCAAACCAGTGTGCCTGGCACATACCATACCTTGTTTAAAGGCACTTACATCTTGCCCAATTCACCCTCTGAATACACAATCCATGTCTCAGTTGTCTCAAGGCTTAAAAATCCTTCTTTAACCCGTCTCCTCCCCTTTCATCTACACTGATTGAAGTGGAATTAACAGGGGACATCAATAAGGGATCATAGCTTTCACCTGGATTCACCTGGTCAGTCTATGTCATGGAAATAGCAAGTCTTCCTAATGTTTTGTACACTCAGTGTACATATTTCATTGAAGTTGACAGGAAATGTATTACAAAACCTTTCGATATTGCATTGCAATGACTATTTCACTAACGTGTAAAACCTCAGAAGTGAAATGACAACATTGAACAGTGAACCATCATATTTTTATATAAAATATGTAATAATGAAAGAGAAGGATTGCTGTTTTGAATTTGGTCAAGTCACTGTAGGAGAGGTGGAACAACTATTGTAATCTATCAATAATGATCAGCCACCAGGTATAGACAGCCTAGATGGGAAACTATTGAGAATGGTAGCAGACTGTATTACCACCAGGTATAGACAACCTAGGATGGTGAAACTATTGAGAATGGTAGCAGACTGTATTACCACCAGGGTTGACACCTAGATGGGAAACTTATTGAGAATGGTAGCAGACTGTATTACCACCAGGTATAGACACTAGATGGGAAAACTATTGAGAATGGTAGCAGACTGTATTACCACCAGTATAGACAACCTAGATGGGACACTATTGAGAATGGTAGCAGGACTGTATTACGCACCAGGTATAGACAACCTAGATGGGAAACTATTGAGAATGTAGCAGACTGTATTACCCAGGTATAGACAACCTCGATGGGTAAACTATTGAGAATGGTAGCAACTGTATTACCACCAGGTATAGACAACCTAGATGGGAACTATTGAGAATGGTAGCAGACTGTATTACCACCAGGTATAGACACCTAGATGGAAACTATTGAGAATGGTAGCAGACTGTATTACCACCAGGTATAGACAACCTGATGAAACTATTGAGATGGTAGCAGACTGTATTACCACCAGGTATAGACAACCTGATGGGAAACTATTGAGAATGGTAGCAGACTGTATTACCACCAGGTATAGACAACCTAGTGGAGAATATTGAGAATGGTAGCAGACTGTATTACCACCAGGTATGAACCCCTAGATGGGAAACTATTGAGAATGGTAGCAGACTGTATTACCACCAGGTATAGACCCTAGATGGAAACTATTGAGAATGGTAGCAGACTGTATTACCACCAGGTATAGACAACCTAGATGGGACAACTATTGAGAATGGTAGCGACTGTATTACCACCAGGTATAGACAACCTAGATGGGAAACTATTGAGAATGGTAGCAGACTGTATTACCACCAGGTATAGACAACCTAGATGTGAAACTTTGAGAATGGTAGCAGACTGTATTACCACCAGGTATAGACAACCTGATGTAACTATGAGAAATGGTAGCAGACTGTATTCCACCAGGTATAGACAACCTAGATGGTAAACTTGAGAATGGTAGCAGACTGTATTACCACCAGGTATAGACAACCTAGATGGAAACTATTGAGAATGGTAGCAGACTGTATTACCCAGGTATAGACAACCTAGATGGAAACTATTGAGATGGTAGCAGACTGTATTCCACCAGGTATAGACAACCTAGATGGTAAACTATTGAGAATGGTAGCAGACTGTATTACCACCAGGTATAGACAACCTAGATGGGAAAACTATTGAGAATGGTAGCAGACTGTATTACACCAGGTATAGACAACCTAGATGGGAAACTATTGAGAATGGTAGCAGACTGTATTACCACCAGGTATAGACAACCTAGATGGAAACTATTGAGAAATGGTAGCAGACTGTATTACCACCAGGTATAGACAACCTAGATGGGAAACTATTGAGAATGGTAGCAGACTGTATTACCACCAGGTATAGACAACCTAGATGGGACACTATTGAGAATGGTAGCAGACTGTTTTACCACCAGGTATAGACAACCTAGATGGACCTATGAGAATGGCAGAGCACTGTATTACCACCAGGTATAGAACCTAGATGGAAACTATTGAGAATGGTAGCAGACTGTATTACCACCAGGTATAAGACAACCTAGATGGGACACTATTGAGAATGGTAGCAGACTGTATTACCACCAGGTATAGACAAACTAGATGGGACCTATTGAGAATGGTAGCAGACTGTATTACCACCAGGTATAGACAACCTAGATGGAAAACTATTGAGAATGGTAGCAGACTGTATTACCACCAGGTATAGACACCCTAGATGGGAAAGAAACTATTGAGAATGGTAGCAGACTGTATTACCACCAGGTATAGACAACCTAGATGGTAAACTATTGAGAACGGTAGCAGACTGTATTACCACCAGGTATAGACAACCTAGATGGGACACTATTGAGAATGGTAGCAGACTGTATTACCAGCAGGTATAGACAACCTAGATGGGAAACTATTGAGAATGGTAACAGACTGTATTACCAGCAGGTATAGACAACCTAGATGGGAAACTATTGAGAACGGTAGCAGACTGTATTGCCACCCCTGTTTGCTATTTATTTAACCAAAGCCTAAAGGAGTGTCTGTCCACAGGTGTGGAAGGAAGCTAAAGTCATTCCACTGTCTTAAAATAGTAAAGCATCCTTTGCTGGCTCCAACAGCCACCCAATCAGTTTGCTGCCTGTTCTTAATAAACTGATGGACAGAATTGTGTTTGACCAAATACAATGCTATTTTTTCAGGGCACAAGTTAACTACAAGCATATAGAGAAGGGCACTCAACTTGTACTGCACTGACTCAGATGACAGATGATTGGTTAAAATAAATGAATAATAAAAATGATAGTTGGAGCTGTATTGTTAGATTTCAGTCCAGTCTTCGATGTTATTGAAGATAAATTGTTATTGAAGAAACTCACTTGCTATGGCTTTTACATCACTTCCCATCACATGGTTGGAGAGTTATTTATCCAATAGAACCCAGAGAGTGTTTTCCAATGGAAGCTTCTCTAACATCAGATTTGTACTGTGCGGTGTCCCTCAGGGCAGTTGCTTTGGGCCGTTACTCTTCTCAATTTTTTTTTAAATAAATGATTTGCCATTGGTCTTACCCAAAACTACAATGTTAATGTCAGCACCCAAAGCCCAGCGAGCTCACTGAAATTCTAAATAAGGAGTTATAGTCAGTATCAGAATGGTTGATTAATAATAAACAGGTATTAAATACATCTAAAACAAAAAGCATTGTATTTGATTCAAAAGTAGTCAAGTTCAATTCACAGTTAGATTATTATTTATTTTTTTATTTTTTTGTCTCTAGGAATGAATAGGAAGCCAATATCTTTGACTGTTTTTTCCTACGTACAGTGTGCAGAGTATATATATATATTCAGTAATGTTATATCGAATTGTTCCCATGCAACCAGATCTTTCCTCATAATGGTTTTGATTTAATCGCATGGATTAACCACAAATTTGTCTTCTGCAGTTAATCAGTATATTTTCCAGTTTATTTCAACCTTATTGTTTCCTTGGAGACCCCGTGTGTATCTTTACTTTGTTTGCCACAAATTAAACATTGCCTAATTATTAACTCGCCACTGAGTCCCACACAGTTTTTTCTACCGTGTTGATTTATGTATTTTAATAATTGAAGATCAGGGACTTCTGTACGTGAGGCCTCATCTGCATGAGAATTACGGTATACAATTAACTTTTGATTAACCGGCGTGTTCATTTTTTTTCTTCTGATGGTAGAAGTGCAGTGGCTTGCATGCATTTGAATAAATACTCTGTAAACTGGGTGGAGGGTGCAAACGTTTTCTTTACAAACCGCTTCAATGAGGCAGAGAAACAATGCAGCTGAATTACCACGGTGAGAGAGAGAGAGAGAGAGAGGAGAGAGAGAAGGGAGGAGAGAGAGAGAGAGAGAGAGAGAGAGAGAGAGAGAGAGAGAGAGAGAGAGAGAGAGAGAGACATAGAGAGAGACATAGAGAGCGGAGGAAGAGAGAGAGACAGAGAGAGGACAGAGACAGAGACAGAGACAGAGACAGAGAGAGAGAGACGAGAGAAGAGAGAGGGAGAGAGAGAGAGAGAGAGAGGAGAGAGAGAGAGAGAGAGAGAGAGAGAGAGAGACAGAAGAGAGAGAGAGAGAGAGAGAGAGAAGAGAGAGAGACAGAGAGAGAGAGACAGAGAGAGAGAGAGAGGGAGGGGAGAGCGCTGCCAGAGCAGCTAGCAGGCGTGAGTGTCATCTGTAAGTATGCAGAGCACAAAAGAACCCCAGTCTGTCCATCAAAACACCAAACCAAAACAATCCACTGCTACTATTGTTAGAGGCCGTCATGGCGTCATAGAATACCTCACCACCACTTACCTCCTTTGATTGGTGTTATGTGAGGGGTGTCCTGCCACCTGACTACATAACTCTGCATCACGTAGTAGGCCTATACTAATCTTAAAGTCTTCTCCCACAATTATTGAGAACAAAGGACACCAATGACTTGTTTTGTTGTTGTGTTGTACATCCCTGGACACAGGGAGGCAGAGATAATGGTATTCGGAGAAAGGGGAGGTCTCTGAACAGCCCTCTCTAAAGATGATGCTCTCTGTGCCAGTGTTGTTCTGGACTGGACCAATGAGCAGGGAGAACGGTGAACTCGTATTATGTAGTATGAAAAGGATAATTGACGTTTTTTTTCTCCTTTGAAAATATAAAAAGTCCTTTTGTCAGGGAAAAATATAGCAGTAAATAGACAGATTTTTTATTCTGTTTTTGTATTAGGAACAACAGCTTGTGAAAATAGACAAATAACAAAATACAGTGTAGCAGGCTCAAGGGTGTGAGGTTTCACATCACCAAGTTCAATACCAAAACATATCCCAGTAGCACAACCAGAATGCAAATGGGGAGTTTAATAGGGATTTTTTGGTACACTGGGGAAGAAGGTGGAATTCACTAATTACTTTCACAGTCCACAAGCCGTTCTCGTTGTCCGTTCTGTTCTCGAGGGGTAATCCTCACGCTCGGTCCTCAGCCAATCCGGTCTGGTACACAAGGGGGGGGGGGGGTAGTCCAACAGTCCAGGTCACGATGGGTAATCGTACAGATATTGTTTCACTTCTCCCACTCTTCATAACACTCTTGGTTCTTCTCCTCCTCTGCCCCTCTGTGCAGTCTGCTTCCTCCTTTACTTCCCAGGCACTCGCTGCTTAACGACCAATAGCCTTGCCTCGTTGGGGCAGGAAGTCCATATAAGGTCCCGGGGGTGGAGCCAGCGGGCTGCCAGATATCTCCCGTCGATAACAACTCACCTCAACTCTCCCGGCCGTCTGCCACATCAGCCTTTAACATCTGAAAAGCTGCTTATATGAAAATACCTTCGTTTGAATCCGTCTTCTATTCATGTTGGATTTTATGGGAAACAACTCAACCACTTTTTCCGCTTTGTAAAGAATTAATATATTCATGTATTTTATTTTAAGTGAGCATTGATATAACCTTCTCTTGTCTGTCGGTCTGTCTCTGTGAAGGTCTGTGTAAAGATAATATATCCTACCAATGTCTGTCTGTCTGTCTGTCTGTCTGTCTGTCTGTCTGTCTGTCTGTCTGTCTGTCTGCCTGCCTGCCTGCCTGTCGTCTGTCTGTCTGTCTGTCTGTCTGTCTGTCTGTCTGTCTGTCTGTCGTTCTGTCTGTCTGTCTGTCTGTCTGCCTGCCTGGTCTGTCTGTCTGTGCTGTCTGTCTGTCTGTCTGTCTGTCGTGTCTGTCTGTCTGCCTGCCTGCCTGCCTGTCTGTCTGTCTGTCTGCCTGCCTGTCTGTCTGTCTGTCTGTCTGGCTGTCTGTCTGTCTGTCTGTCTGTCTGCGGTAAAAGACAATACATACTACCAATGACTTAATGCAAAGTTTTCATTTTTAGATCAATGAAAAAAAAAGATAAAGAACCAATGACAGAAGTGAGAGTTGTCTGAAGACGTTCCTCTGGTGCTCCCTAACCCTAACCCTAACCCTAACCCCTAACCCCTAACCCCTAACCCTAACCCTAACCCTAACCCCTAACCCTAACCCTAACCCTAAACCTAACCCTAACCCCTAACCCTAACCCTAACCCTAACCCTAACCCCTAAACCCTAACCCTAACCCACACCAGACAGAACCATGACATCACCAGAGAGAACCAAGACATTCACATGAGAGAACCAATACATCACCAGAGAACCAAGACATCACCAGACAGAACCAAGACATCACCAGACAGAACCAAGACATCACCAGAGAAGAACCAAGACAACACCAGACCAGAACCAAGAACATCACCAGAGAGAACCAATACATCACCAGAGAGAACCAAGACATCACCAGAGAGAACCAAGACATCACCAGAGAGAACCAACAAGACATCACCAGAGAGAACCAAGACATCCACCAGACAAGAACCAAGACATCACCAGAGAGAACCAAGACATCACCAGAAGAAACCAAGACATCACCAGGAGAACCAAGACATCACCAGACAGAACCAAGACATCACCGAGAGAACCAAGACATCACCAGAGAGAACCAAAGACATCACCAGAGAGAACCAAGACATCACCAGAGAGAACCAAGACATCACCAGAGAGAAAACCAAGAACATCACCAGACAGAACCAAGACATCACCATACAGAACCAAGACATCACCAGAGAGAACCAAGACATCACCAGACAGAACCAAGACACACCAGACAGAACCAATACATCACCAGAGAGAACCAAGACATCACCAGAGAGAACCAAGACATCACCAGAGAGAAACCAAAACATCACCAGAGAGAACCAAGACATCACCAGAGAGAACCAAGACATCACCAGAAGACCAAGACATCACCAGAACCATCACCAGAGAGAACCAAGACATCACCAGGAGAACCAAGACATCACCAGAGAGAACAAAGGACATCACCAGCGCAGAACCAAGACATCACCAGGGAGAACCAAGACATCACCAGACAGAACCAAGACATCACCAGACAGAACCAAGACATCACCAGGCAAGAACCAAGACATCACCAGGGAGAACCAAGACATCACCAGAGAGAAACCAAAGACATCACCAGAGAGAACCAGACATCACCAGACAGAACCAAGACATCACCAGAGAGAACCAAGACAACAACCAAGAGAGAACCAAGACAACAACCAACAGAACCAAGACATCACCAGACGAAGAACCAAGACATCACCAGAGAACCAAGACATCACCAGGAGAGAACCAAGACATCACCAGAGGAACCAAGACATCACCAGAGAGAACCAAGACATCACCAGAGAGAACCAAGACATCACCAGACAGAACCAAGACATCACCAAGAGAGAACCAAGACATCACCAGAGAGAACCAAGACATCACCAGAGAGAACCAAGACATCACCAGAGAGAACCAAAGACATCACCAGAGAGAACCAAGACATCACCAGAGAGAACCAAGGACATCACCAGAGAGAACCAAGACATCAACCAGAGAGAACCAAGACATCACCCAGGAGAACCAAGACATCACCAGAGAGAACCAAGACATCACCAGAGAGAACCAAGACATCACCAGAGAGAACCAAGAACATCACCATAGAGAACCAAGACATCACCACAGAGAACCAAGACATCACCAGAGAGAACCAAGAACATCACCAGAGAGAACCAAGACATCACCATAAGAAGAACCACAGACATCACCAGAGAGAACCAAGACATCACCAGACAGAACAAGACATCACCAGAGCAGAACCAAGACATCACCAGAGAGAACCAAGACATCCACAACAGAGAGAACCAAGACATCACCAGAGGAACCAAGACATCACCAGAGAGAAACCAAGACATCACCAGAGGAGAACCAAGACATCACCAGAACTGAACCAAGACATCACAGAGACGAAGAACCCAAGACATCACCAGAGAGAACCAAGACAATCAAACAGAGAGAACCAAGACATCACCAGAGAGAACCAAGACATCAACCAGACGAGAAGAACCAAGACATCACCAGCAGAGAACCAAGACATCACCAGAGAGAACCAGACAATACCAGAGAGA
>NW_019945940.1:43571-51543 GCF_002910315.2 Salvelinus sp. IW2-2015 | reverse complement strand
TTTGTTGGTGAGAGAGATCCGTTACATTGTCATTAGAAGTGGTATTTTACTTGAAGGGCACAGTGTGGGGTGTAATGTTGGTACAGTGATTGTTCTCTTCACAGGGACATATTCGTCACTCACTCTTCTTCCTTTTCCTGCGTTTTTCTCTTCCTATCAGCTTTTTGGGTCAGGAAAAATGCTCTGCGTCTCGCAGACAGGCAGACAGGCAGGACAGGCAGACAGGCAGACAGACAGACATGCAGGAAGAAGGAAGCAGGAAGGAAGGGCAGGCAGGCAGAAACAGACAGACAGACAGGCAGGCATGGAAGGAAGGCAGGCAGGAAGGAAGGAAGCAGACAGGAAAGGAAGGAAGGTGCGCAGGAACAGACAACAGACAGATAGATCAGTATCAGACAGACAGACAGACAGAGCAGACCAGACAGACAGGCAAGGAGCAGGAAGGACGAGGCAACAGAACAGACAGATGACAGGACAACAGACAGACAGACAGACAGACGACAGGCAGGCCAGGCAGACAGGCAGGCAGACAGACAGACAGCAGCACAGGAGGCAGGCAGACAGACAGACAACAGACAGACAAGACAGACAGACTGGACAGACAGACACAAGACAGGCAGGAGGAAGGCAGCGACATACAGACAAGCAGCAAGGCATGCAGAGTACACACACAGTCAGACAAGATATACAGGCAGACCATGTTTGTGGCCTAGTTTTTGAGCTGAAATCCAAGGCGCTGACATAAGATTGACATTGTTAAACACAAGAGGTCTGCGGCCTGGAGTTGCTGTGAGATATTGATTTCGTGATTGATTGGAAGCTGTTTACTAGAGTGATAGGATTGGGATGACAATTAGTTACTGTACTGTCTGGCCTGGAAAAAGACTTTGGGAGGAAGACTCTGGGACGAAGACCTGGAGGAAAGACTCTGAGAGGAAGACTCTGAGAGAAGACTCTGAGAGGAAGACTCTGGAGGAGACTCTGCGAGACAAGACTCTGGAAGAAGCTCTGGGAGAAGACTCTGGGACGAAGACCTCTGGGAGGAAACTCTAGAGAAGACTCTGGAGAGGAAGACTGTCTGAGAGGAAGGACTCTGGGATGGCTCGGGAGGAAGACTCTGCGGAGAGGCTCTGGAGGAAGACTCTGGGAGAAGACTCTGGAAGGAAGGCTTAGAGGGAAGGCTTGAGTAGGAAGACGGAGGGAAGGCTCTGAGAGGATAGGCTCTGGGAGAGACTGAGAGGAAGCTTCTGAGAGGAAGGGATTGGAGGATGGACTGGGAGGAAGTGCTCTGGAAGGAAAGACTCGGAGGAAGACTGGGAGGAAGACTGGAAGGAAGACTCTGAGGTGAAGACATCTGGGAGGAAGGACTTCTGGAGGAAGAGCCTCTGCAGGAAGGGCTTCTAGAGGATGCTCTGAGGAGGAAGGCTTCTGGAGGAAGGGACTGGAGGAAGCTCTAGAGGAAAGGCTCTGCGAGGAAGACGGAGGAGGCTCTGAGAGGAAGGCCTTGGAAACGAAGGCTCATAGAAAGGAATGCTGGCAGAAGCACTCATATCAGTTCATCTTCCTCTGATACAGGGCACTCTGCAACAAAGACTTCTAATTAATGCTCCGGCTATGAAGTCATCTGTAAGTCTCTCTGTCTCTCTCTCTGTCTTCTCGCTGCTCTGCCTCTCTGACACTGCCTCTCTTCTCGCTCTGTCTCTCTCTCTGCTCTGTCTCTTCCTCGCTCTGTCTCTCTCTGCTGCCTCTTTTTGCTCTGCCTCTCTCCTGTTCTGTCTCAACTCCTCTGCTTCTTTTGCTGCTCTCTCTGCTTTGTCCTCTCTCTCTGTCTGTCTCACTCTGCTTCTGTCTCTTTCTCTTGCTCTGTTCTCTCCTCTGCTTATGCCTCTCTTTCTGCTTCTGCCTCTCTCCTGCTCTGTCTTCTTTCGCTCTTGCTTTTTGCTCTCTCTCTCTTGCTCTGTTTCTCTCTCTCTGCTGTGCCTCATCTCTTGCTCTGTCTCTCCTCTCTCTTTCTTTCTTTCGTCTCTCTGTTCTGTCTCGTCTCTGCTTGCCTCTACTCTTGTCTTCTTAGTCTCTCTTCTCTGTTTTCTGGCTCTTCTCTCTGCTCTGTCTCTCTTCTGCTTTGCCCTCTTCTCTTGCTCTGTCTCTTCTCTCTTGTCTGTCTCTCTCTCTGTTCTGTCTCTCTTCTCTCTCTCTCTTCCTCTCGCTCTCTCTCTCGCTCTTCTCTCTCTCTCTCTCTGCTCTCTCTCTCTCTCCCTCCCTGCTGCTCTCTCTCTTCTTCTTCTCTCTTCCCGGCGCTCACACCCTTCACATACAAATTAGGAAACAGAGCAGTTCTAGGCTGTCAGAGCAGAAGTCTTAGGGACCTCCCAGTTGCCTCTGGATTGCAGTCTGGAATTAGAAACTTTAGTAGCTGTAATCATGGCACTACAGGCCTCAATTGCTAAGTCGACAAACACTCAAATCAAAGCTTGTCAGTCAAAAGCGTGAAAACAAAACTAAATAGAATGCCTTTTACATGCCAGCGAATGGTGGACTTTTCAAAAAGAATACTGCAGAAGTTAAGTTGGTTCTAGAAAAAAAGACAGTAATGTCTCTTTGTTCACAGTTTTTTTTGTTTGCGGACAGTCTCTAGAAAAATGTTGAAACTATTAAATAAATAACTGTGGTGAAAAAAAGCCAGGACCACCAAAGTGTTGGGATGTACAGTATACAACCTACTGCAGTATGTGGACTTATTCATCCCCTTACGATCAACGGTCAGAAGAAATCACTCAACAGCAACAAACCTCATCTTGGGCTGGCTACGTGTTCAAATCGTTCACCTTCATAACTGTCGTAACGAGGAGAGATTTAGGATAGAATGATTTAGAAATGAAATAACTGTGTAAATTGATCCATTTTGAAAACTGGCCTCAACGTGCTCTCTCTCTGTCACACTTCTGCAGCATCTATCAGTATACATTGATTTTGGTATATTGAGATTAAGGAGGGAACTCTCTCCAGTTCTTCAGTCTCTCTCATTCTCTCCATCAGTCAGTCAGAAGAAACTCAGCAGCAGATACCATTCTTTTCATCTCTTAATTAGGGCCATGTTTGTAAGAACAAGCAAGTCACTCACTCAATACTTTGACCAGAGTTTATTCTTTTCAAAGCGGACAGTTTAACAGGCAGCTGTAGGAACCCCCAGTGCCCACTGAATTAAATATGTATTTAGCCAAAACGAATGTATCTTCGTTATGGCCATGAAATTAAACTTTTAATACTCAAAATGGTTTCACTAATTTGGATGGAAAAATATCTCTGTTGTTATTGATTGACGTGGTTGATTATTAGATGGGATTTTAGTAGATGGAACAACATGTAAATCAGAAGGAGGGTTTTTTATCAAAGCCCAGAAATTCCACAGAGGTTCATGTAAAGTATTAATATTTTATTACTGACTTGCCCATACTTAAATTGTTCTGAGAGATAACTATCTGGCCCTATACTTATAGTATTCTGAGGATAACTTATCTTGCCTATTATCTTATAGTATTCATTGAGAGATACTTACTCCCATACTTATAGTGTCTGAGAATAACAACTGCCCATATCTTTTATAGTATCTGAGAGATAACACTCGCCGTACTTATAGTTGTTCTGAAGAGATAACTACTGCCCATACTATAGTATTTGAGGATATACTATCTAACTTTGCCCGTACTATAGTGTCTGAGAGATAACTACTGCCACGTACTATAGTGTCTGAGATTACTAATGCCATACTATTAGTGTCTGAGATAACTACTGCCCGTACTATAGTGTCTGAGAGATAACATATGCCCATACTATTATTGCTGAGAGTAACTACTGCCCATACATATAGTTGTCTGAGAGATTAATCTATCTGCCCATACTATAGTTCTGAAGTAGATAACTACTGCCCTTATTACTATTTAGTACAGAGAGATAACTACTGCCCATTACTATAGTGTCTGAGATGAGTAACTACTGCCTCATAATTATATTGAGAGATATACCTATCCATAGAATATAGATCGAGAATAAATTATGCCTCTATTACTATAGTGTCTGTAAGTATAACTACTGCCCATACATATGTGTCTGAGGATTAACTTCTTGCCCATTACTATGTGTCTGAGAATCCACACTGCCCATACTATAGTGTTCTTGAGAGATAACTACTGCCCATACTCTATGTCTGAGAGATAACACTCCCATATTATAGTATCTGAGAGATAACTTACTGCCCATGACTTAGTGTCTGAGACTTATTTAACTACTGCCCATACTATAGTGTCGAGAGATAACTACTGCCCATACTTTAGTGTCTGAGAGATAACTACTGCCCATACTAGTAGTGTTTCTGAGAGAAAACTTACTTGCCCATAATATGTATCTGAAGATAACTACGCACATACTATAGGTCTGAGAGATAACTACTGCCCCATACTTAGTACCCAGAGATATATTCCTACTGACCATACTATAGAATCTGAGATAATAAATTACGCCCCATTACTTCATATTTCTTGAGAGAAATCTACTGCCCATAATAAGTGTCTGAGATATAACTACTGCCCAATACTATAGCTATCTGCAAGATAACTACTTGCCCATAACTATAGTATCTGAGAGATAACTTACTGGCCTCATACTATAGTTATTCTGGAGAGATTAACTAATGCCCTTAAAATCGTGTATCGAGAGATAAACTATTTGCCATACGTATAGTGTGTCTAGAGATAAACTACTGCCCAATACTATAGTGTCTGAGAGATAACTCATATTATGAGCCGTATTTTAACACAAATATAACGCAATGTGAAGATGTAATAAAGAGTATATTCAACCATATCTACTGGGTGAAATACCACCACGTGTGCCATTCACAGACCAAGATTTGAACCTGTTGCCACAAGAAAAGGTCAACCATGAAGATACAAACATCTATTGTAAATACAACCCATATTTTGGTTTATTTAATATTCCTCCTCTTGTCTTTGAACTATTTGCCATCATTACGACACTTATGTATACCTGATATTGACATTTAGAACTTCTGTGAGTGTAATGTTTACTGTTTCATTTTTATTTGTTTATGTTCACTTTTGCTTTATCTATTTCACTTGCTTTGCCATTAAATTTCCCCTTGAATTAAAATTATTGAAATTTAATTTGAGAGAGAAAGGATAGAGATGAGAGTGAGAGGCAGAGGCAGAGAGAGAGAGAGAGAGAGAGAGAGAGAGCGAGAGAGAAATAGAGAGAGAGATGAGAGTAGAGAAGACGAGAGAGAGAGGTGAGGGCAGAGAGAGAGAGAGGCTAACGAAACAATAAAGGAAATCAATCCAATCCTACCACAGTATTGAAATTCTGTGTTCAAATTAAAAACACCTTTATTTTAGATTTATTTACGTAAGACCCTGCTGATGTCCTGAGAGCGTCTGTTTTAAAAAGTCAATATCATCTCCAAAGTCTCTCCATCCTAACCTTAGCCTAAATGTATCCCGAACATTTGGAACCAGACCTAAATCCCCTCTTCTCTTTCCCACCAGAGAATATATTCGGTTAGATAGGAATAAGGAGTGTATCTGCGAGATTAAGCGAGCGTGACATTCGAGCACTCTATGCCAGCGAGCCTCGCATGCTCGTTCCTTCCCATGTCTGTGTTATATGGATACGCTTTGGCATCACGCATACCTTGAGTCTCAGTTACAAATTGCATCCTAGTGCATTAGCCTATAATTTGCAAATTTACCCCCAAAATCCACTCTATCCCAAGTATCTGGATGAGCGATCCTTATAAGTAAAAATGTTCACTTGATTTGCTATAGCTTAAATCTCCTAGAGCAAAAATGAATTACAATTACCGCGTCACGGGCGTCATGGCCTGATTCCCCGCAAACAGCCGCTTGGCAGGCCGGCAGGGCTCGGCAGCCTGGGCCGGCTAAACGTGCTTACTCTCCCACCTTCCTATATCCACGAATAGTGCTTATTGTAGTGATCGTCCACGAGATACCATGTCGGCCTTTGTGAAGTCTGTTTCTATACCCGTCGCTGTTAGTCGCGATAAAGGGCACGCGGAGCGATTCGTCTAGACATTTAACTTGTTTTGTGACATCATGTTTGTGTTTCTATATTGATTCGGCCCCACCGGGGGGGGGACAGACCTCATTTAGACATGTCTAGGTGGCTTTTCAGTCTGGACTGTTCCGACTTGACAAAGACAGGCAGGTGATCGTTAAAAACGATCCTCCCTTTTTTCCTCTCTTGTAAATATACAGACGTTTATATTTAACCCGAGGAGCCTTCTAGCTCTCTGAGACATGACCCGACATGACCCGGCTGCAGGTTAGGCACGGCTTGGCTGTCTTTGTACCATGTAGTGTTGAGGAAATCCACAGAGAAAGAACATGTCTTGACAGAAAGATAGTTGTGTGTGTTTGGTGGATATCTACAAATGTGCCAGTCTATAAGGTATAATAGCTGGGAATTTATTAACAACAGAAATGTATCTGATAAATGAAATATTTGGTGTACTCTATTGCACTCCATGTACTACCACAGGACATCACTTCCTGGAATTGATCAGGACTCCTAGACTCAGTCAATCCCGGGCGATGTTGGTATCTACGCTACGTCGCCAGTTTTCTTCGCCGTGTGCGAGGCTGAGTCAGACACGCTCAACGCAACGTTCACACAACTTCAGTTCCAGTTGCGGGTTGAAAGTGACATCGATTCAAACATTATCGCTGATACGCGACACAACTCAAACGGAAACTGAAATCGCATGCAAACAGCCAAATAAATTTGAATCTGCTTTAGTTATGTCAATCCATATAATGGTATAACCCCCCTCATAGACCAATGATTATTATAATGTTATAACCCCCTCATAGACCAATGATTATTATAATGTTAAAACACACCTCATAACCGAAAGGTTGCAAGTTCAAATCCCCGTGCTGACAAGGTACAAATCTGTCGTTCTGCCCCCCTGAATAAGGCAGTTAACCCACTGTTCCTAGGCCGTCAATGAAAATAAGAATTTGTTCTTAACTGACTTGCCAAGTTAAATAAAGGTAAAATACATTAAAAAAAAATATATATATACCAATGATTATTATAATGTTATAACACACCTCATAGACTCATGTGATAATGTTTGATAAACCCACATAGACTCATGTGATAATGTTTGATAAACCCACCTCGTAGACTGTGTAACACCTGACACTAATGTAATACTCCATACAGCCACATGGGGGCAGTATTCAGCTGTGTTAAAACTATACTGATGTGTTTCAGACACACACTGGATGTGATGAACAGGCTGAATGGTACAGTAATACGAGGAGGGATGTATACTAAATGAATAAATACTATTGATATAATTGATGTTATAACTTTATCTGTGAATTACAGTACAAATATATATATTATTAAAATATAAAACAGGGAGGTTTAGTCAAAGTACACAATAGATTTTTTAAAACTTACTAGGCAAGTCAGTTAAGAACAAACTCTTATTTTTAATGACGGCTAGGAACAGTGGGTTAACTGTGTTGTTCAGGGGCAGAATGACAGAGTTGTACCTTGTCAGCTCAGGGATTTGAACTTGCAACCTTTCGGTTACTAGTCCAACACTCTAACCACTAGGCTACCCTGCCGCCCCTACCCTTATCCTTCATAGTCTTGTAAAACGACCTGCAGGATAAAACACTCACAACCAGAAACCCTCCTGTTGTCCATATTCTGAAACGGAATCCGTCTCCCTTCAGTTTCCGTCTCCGAGAACAGAACGCAACTCACACGGACCTCTCGCTGAACTCGACGGAGCGCACGTAGAGTGAACTACGGTAGTGAGTAGAGTTTTCAACGTGCATGACGTGTTCCAGATCTCCTTGACATGTAGCATGACGTGTTCCAGATCTCCTGGACATGTAGCATGACGTGTTCCAGATCTCCT
>NW_019945940.1:19265-34986 GCF_002910315.2 Salvelinus sp. IW2-2015 | reverse complement strand
AGAAGGGAGATTTCAACGGGTCTAGTAGAGTATCGCCACTGGAACAAGACATCAGAACCAACGTCTAAGTAAGAGCTCCTCGCGCTACTGGACCACAAGACATCAGGTCAACGTCTAGTAAAGCTATCCACTGGACACCAAGACATCAGGTCAACGTCTAGTAGAGCTATCCCACTGGAACACAAAGACATCAAGACCAACGTCTAGTAGAGCTCATCCACTGGACACAAGACATCATGTAACGTCTAGTAGAGCTATCCCACTGGACACAAGAAACATCAGTCAACGTCTAGTAAGAGCTATCCCACTGGACACAAGACATCAGGTCAACGTCTGTAGAGCTATCCCGACTGTGAGCACAAGACATCAGATCAACGTCTAGTAGAGCTATCCCACTGGACACAAGACATCAGGTCAACGTCTAGTAGAGCTATCCCACATGGACACAAGACATCAGGTCAACGTCTAGTAGAGCTATCCCACTGGACACAAAGACATCAGGGTCAACGTCTAAGTAGAGCTATCCCACTGGACACAAGACATCAGACCAACGTCTAGTAGAGCTCTCCTACTGGACACAAGACATCAGGTCAACGTCTAGTAAAGCTATCCCACTGGACCACAAGACATCAGGTCAACGTCTAGTAGAGCTATCCCACTGGACACAAGACATCAGACCAACGTCTAGTAGAGCTCTCCTACTGGACACAAAGACATCAGGTCAACGTCTAGTAGAGCTATCCACTGGACAACAAGACCATCAGAATCAAAAACGTCAGTAGTAGAGCTATCCCAGCTGGACACCAAGACATCAGGTCAACGTCTAGTAAGAGCTATCCCACTGGACACAAGACATCAGGATCAACGTCTAGTAGAGCTATCCCACTGGACACAAGACATCAGGTCAACGTCTAGTAGAGCTTCCCACTGGACACAAGACATCAGAAACGTCTATAAGCTTTACTGGACAAGACATCAGGTCAACGTCTATGTAAGAGCTATCCCCACTGGACACCAAGACATCTCAACCGTCTAGTAGAGCTTTATCCATGGACAAAGACTCAGTCAACGTCTAGTAGAGCTTTCCCACTGGACACAAGACATCAGTCACGTCTAGTAAGACTATCCACTTGGACACAAAGACATCAGGTCACGTCTAGTAGAGCTATCCCATTGGACACAAAACATCAGGTCAACGTCGTAGAGCTTCCAGGACACAAGATCGTCAACGTCTAGTAAGACTATCCCACTGGACAGCGAAGCAACGTAGTACTAATCCATTGGACACAAGCATCAGGTCAACGTCTAGTAGAGCTTCCCACTGGACACAAGACTCATGTCAACGTCTTAGTAGAGGTCATCCCACTGGGACACAAGAACATTCAGACAACGTCTAGTAGAGCTATCCCACTGGAACACAAGACATCAGTCAACGTCTAGTAGAGTATCCCACTGGACACAAAGACAGTCACACGTTTCTAGTAGAAGCTATCCGACTATCCTGGACACAAGACGATCATGTCAAGCGTCTAGTAGAGCTATCCCATTGGACACAAGACATCAGATCAACGTCTAGTAGAGCTATCCACTGGACAAAGAACAGCAGGTCAACGTCTAGTAGAAGCTATCCACTGGACACAAGACATCAGGTCAACGTCTAGTAGAGCTATCCCACTGGACACAAGACATCAGGTCAACGTCTAAGTAAGAGCTATCCCACTGGACACAAGACATCAACCGTCTAGTAGAGCTATCCCACTGGACACAAGACATCAGTCAACGTCTAGTAGAGCTATCCCACTGGGACACAAGACATCAGATCAACGTTAGTAGAGCTTCCACTGGACACAAGAACATCAGTCAACGTCTAGTAGAGCTATCCCACTGGACAAAGACATCAGGTCAACGTCTAGTAGAGCTATCCCACTGGAACCAAGACATAGTCAACGTCTAGTAGAGCTATCCCACTGGACACAAGACATCAGGTCAACGTCTAGTAGAGCTATCCCACTGGAACACAGACGTCAAGGTCAACGTCTAGTAGAGCTATCCACTGGACACAAAGCATCAGACCAAACGTCTAGTAGAGCTATCCCACTGGACACAAGACATCAACGTCTAGTAGAGCTATCCCATTGGACACAAGACATCAGGTAAACGTCTAGTAGACTATCCCACTGGACACAAGACTCAGGTCAACGTCTAGTAGACTATCCACTGGACACAAGAGTCATTCAACGTCTAGTAGAGCTATCCCACTGGACACAAGACGTCAGTCAACGTCTAGTAGAGCTATCCACCCACTGGAACACAAGACATCAACGTCTAGTAGAGCTATCCCACTGGACACAAGACATCAGGTCAACGTCTAGTAGAGCTATCCCACTTGGACACAAGACAGTCAGTCAACGTCTAGTAGAGCTATCCCACTGGGACACAAGACATCAACAGTCTAGTAGAGCTATCCCACTGGACACAAGACCGTCAGGTCAACGTCTAGTAGAGCTATCCACTGGACACAAGACATCAAACGTCTAGTAGAGCTATCCCACTGGACACAAGACATCAGGTCAACGTCTAGTAGAGCTACCCACTGGACACAAGACATCAGATCAACGTCTAGTAGAGCTATCCCACTGGACACAAGACACAGGTCAACGTCTAGTAGAGCTATCCCACTGGACACAAGACGTCAGGTCAACGTCTAGTAGAGCTATTCCCACTGGACACAAGACATCAAGACCAACGTCTAGTAGAGCTATCCCACTGGACACAAGCATCAGGTCAACGTCTAGTAGAGCTATCCCACTGGACACAAGACATCAGGTCCAACGTCTAGTAGAGCTATCCCACTGGACACAAGACCATCAAGGCAACGTCTAGTAGAGCTATTCCACTGGACACAAAACAGTCAACGTCTAGTAGAGCTATCCACTGGACACAAGACATCAGATCAACGTCTAGTAGAGCTATCCACTGGACACAAGACATCAGGTCAACGTCTAGTAGAGCTATCCCACTGGACACAAGCATCAGGTCAACGTCTAGTAGAGCTATCCCACTGGACACAAAACATCAGGTCACACGTCTAGTAGATGCTATCCCATGACACAAGACATCAGACCAACGTCTAGTAGAGCTCTCCTACTGGACACAAGACATCAGGTCAACGTCTAAAGAGCTATCCCACTGGAACACAAAAGACATCAATCAACGTCTAGTAGAGCTATCCCACTGGACACAAGACATCAGATCAACGTGTAGTAGAGCTATCCCACTGACACAAGACATCAGGTCAACGTCTAGTAGAGCTATCCCACTGGACACAAGACATCAACGTCTAGTAGAGCTATCCACTGGACAGCAAGACGTAGGTCACGTCTAGTAGAGCTATCCCACTGGACACAAGACAGCAGATCAAACGTCTAGTAGAGCTATCCCACTGGACACAAGACATCAAAACGTCTAGTAGAGCTATCCCATTGGACACAAGATGTCAGGTCAACGTCTAGTAGAGCTATCCATTGGACACAAGATATCAGGTCAACGTCTAGTAGAGCTATCCCACTGGACACATGACGTCAGGTCAACGTCTATAGACTATCCAGACACAAGACATCAGGTAGACGTCTAGTAGAGCTATCCCCTGGACACAAGAAATCAGGTCAACGTCTTAGTAGAGTCTATCTCCCTGGACACAAGACATCAGATCAACGTCTAGTAGAGCTATCCCACTGGATACAAGACACATGTCAAACGTCTAAGGTAGAGCTATTCCCACTGGACACAAGACGTCATGTCAACGTCTAGTAGAGCTATCCCACTGGACACAGACATCATGCAAACGTTAGTAGAGCTATCCACTGGACACAAGACGTCATGTCAACGTCTAGTAGAGCTATCCCACTGGACACAAGACATCAGGTCAACGTCTAGTAGAGCTATCCCACTTGGACACAAGACATCAGACCCAAACGTCTATAGAGCTATCCACTGGACACAAAGACGTCAGGTCAACGTCTAAGTAGACTTCCCACTGGACACAAGACATCAGACCAACGTCTAGTAGAGCTAATCCCACTGGATACAAGACATAAAACGTCTAGTAGAGCTATCCCACTGGACACAGAAGAACATCAGACCAACGTCTAGTAGAGCTATCCCATTGAACACAAGACGTCAGGTCAACGTTCTAGTTTTTTACATCCGGTTGGGTTGTCAACTAACGTGAATTCAACGTGAAATCAACAGTAAAGGTCTCCATGTCATTGGATACTAAGTTAAAAGGTAAGTGAACAAAAACAGGAAATGACCTTATTGTACGTTGACCACTTTTTGCAAATCCAATGACTTTTCAACCTTGATTCAACGGCATCACATAGATTTTTTTTTTTGGGGGGTTGAAATGACCTGGAAACAACGTTGATTCTACTAGTTTGTGTCCAGTTGGATCATGTGTATTACAAGATGCGTTTGTTGACCAATGGACGGTTATTCATCATTTGAAAATGTGATAAACTTTATAAAACAATGAACCTGCTGTATATTTTCAATTGAAAATGATTTGAAATCCAAGGGAAACTCATGACAGTTTCTGTAAAGCATTAGAATTCTAACGCGGAAGAGGAAGTTTCTCCCACATGGTTTTCTACCACTTCACTTATATTGAAGTGAACTCTGGCTCTGTGAGACGTTACTGTAGTACGAGCACTTTGTATTCTGAGATCAGAGAGAGAGAGAGAGCAACGGCAGCAAAGTGCCGAGGAGAACAAGTAAACATGAAATATAGATGAGTATGCCCTGATTTTGATGAGCTTTCTGGTAAGTATTTCAGTCACAGACAGTTAAGGGTTTGTGCTGCCTGTTTTTGTTGGGGAGTGGCTCTTTCATTGGCTGCCTGGAATGAGTCAAGATGAGCCGACTCCCTCCGGCCTCACCTTTCCCCTGGCCTCTCTGGTTTTGGGGCCAGCACATTTCCATTTCAAAATTATCCCTGCCTCAAGTAAGACCCTGTCTAAAGTAGCATTATATAATCATACATTCATAAATGTAGTGAGACGTATTTAAGTGGAGCCATCCCAGAAGTCAATGTGTCTCTGCCCCAGAAGAATACTGTCCAAACGTCCTCAGCTGAATGAAGGAGTCCAGAGAGACAGAGAGCTCTGGCCTGCTGGTTTAGAAACAGATATGATGAGGTCCAAATTACTATGTCTCCGTAGCCATGGTGGGAGGCTCTCAAGTGGGAGTGAGAGGAGAGACTAGAGAGAGAGAGCGAGAGAGAGAGAGAGAGAGAGAGAGAGAGAGAGAGAGACAGAGAGAGAGGAGCAGAGAGAGAGAGAGGTTGAGCGAGGAGTGCAGAGTGAGTGAGTTGAGTGAGTGAGTAGAGTGAGTGAGTGGGTGGGTGAGTGAGTGAGTGAGTGAGTTGAGTGAGTGGAGAGATGAGAGAGAGAGAGAGAGAGAAGAGAGAGAGGAGAGAAGAGAGAGAGAGATGGTTATGTATGTGCGAGAAGAGAGAGAGAGAAAGAGAGAGAGAGAGAGAGAAGAGAGAGAGAGAGTGAAGAGAGAGAGAGGGAGAGAGAGAGAGAGAGAGAGAGAGAGAGAGAGAGAGAGAGAGAGAGAGAGAGAGAGAGAACGGTGGGGACAGGGGGCACTGTTCCTATTCTTTCTTCTTCTATTGTGAAGGTGGAATGAGTCCGGTGCGGTGGCGGTGTGGTGATGTGCGGGCCCAGGTCCTGTGCTCTGATCCCTGGTGATAGATGAGAGAGAGAGAGAGCAAGAGGATTAGAGAGGGTAAAGGGAGAGAGAGAGAGAGGGAGAGAGTAAAAGGGGGTTAGAGAGAGAAAGATAAAAGAAGGGGGGGGAGAAGAAGAGAGAGAGAGAGAGAGAGAGCGGGAAAAAGGGAGGGAGCGGAGAGAGAGAGAGAGAGAGAGAGGAGGAGAAAGAGAGAGAGAGAGAGAGAGAGGAGAGGAAAGGAGAGGAGAGAGAGAGCTGTGCAACGCGGCTTAAAATCTGATAAAGCCATTAATGCTTGTCCAGGGAGAACCAACAGGGAGAGACAGGGACGTGTCTTCTTCGGCCTGGTAAGTGGCCCCGGGAGGACCCGTCGGGAGCCAGGCCTTCCATCTCAGAGGCTCCGCTCTATCTCCGCATGCTTGTCTTGACTACATGATACCCACTGTTTGAGGAACAGGAGGCTTTTTGAGGAGAGAATGACTCAGGCGAATATATAACTCACTCCAAATGTAGTACACACCTCTGACGGCTTACACAGCAACCGCAATGACATGATGTCCAGCTGAATTCACTTGGAGCTTATGAGTTGGACTAATTTGAATATCTAAGAGATGGGAAGCTAGTTCTCTCCAGAACAGTGCTGACAGGATCCTTCATCTTTCTGAGTCTTCCTAGCCCGTACTGGTTTGAACAGAGCTGACAGATCTTCTTCTTTCCTCGAGTCTTCCTAGCCCGTCCTGGTTTGAACAGGCTGACAGGAGTCCTTCTTCTTTCCGAGTCTTCGCCTCCTTGACAGGCGACATCTTTTTCCGTCCCTGCGTCCCTGGTTTGTTTGGCTTATAACAAAGTTACTGACATCTAGTCAGTCGAGAGCACTTTCTTTGTCTCTGTCTCTGTCCAAACAACACACTTCCTGCCTGCTCTCTACTCAGGGAGCTCATGTCGTGGCATAAACGGTGGCCAGGAAGATAATGTGACTGTAACCTAAGTCTTCCTCTGATTCTTGCCATGAAGAGATAATGTAGACCTGTACCTTGTGTCTTCCTTCCTCTGCTTCCATGAAGAGATAATGTAGACTGTACCTTGTGTTCATGAAGAGATAATGCAGATGTACTTGTCTTCTATCTTCTTGCCATGAAGAGATAATGTAGACTGTCACTTGGTCTTTTCTCTTTCTTCCCATGAGAGATAATGTAGACTGTACCTTGTCTTCCTATCTTTTGCCCATGAAGAGATAATGTAGACTGTACATTGTGTCTTCCTATCTTCTTCCCCATGAAGAGATAATGCAGATGTACATTGTTCAACACGGGGACAGCCAGCTGGCCCGGCTTGATGGGTTGATTCCCTGGTATCATTCCAATAAGCCCTGTTGGAATGAAACCATGGAAATCTACCCATCAAGCCTGTTGGAATGAAACAGGGAAATCTACCCATCAAGCCCTGTTGGAATGAAACCAATGGAAATCTCCCATCAAGCCCTGTTGGAATGAAACAGGGAAATCTACCCATCAAGCACTGATGGAATGAAACCAGGGAATGAATCCTCAACAGGGCTTTGACCAATCATATCAGAGATTTTCACATCAGATATTTTTGGATCTGATTGGTCAAAAGACCAATTAGTGAATAAATAGAATTGGTCTGCCTGTGTAAACACAGCCAAAGTGGGGCCATCTTGGACTTTGAGGAGGCCTAAAAATAAAAAGCAAGTTAAACCACAGGCCCCAACTGCACGGTTTGGGCTGACCTTTATCATCAAGAGGAGCAGATGGGGGACCCTGTGTGCACCCTGCTCCTCTCCTCCACGCCTCTCTGCCTCCTCCTGCCTCCCTCTACTCCCCTGTCTTTCCGGTCCTGCGTCGGCAGCTTTTGATCAAGCCGGATCCCGGTGCTCCATAGCAGCAGGACTGAGGTATAAACTGTGAGGAGGGCAGGTCCATTTCAATCCTACCCTGGCCGAGCAGAACTTCAAAGCCAGGACACACTACTGACTTCCTGTTTAATTAGATACTTAAGAGCTGGATAATACAACTCTGCTTAAGAGGAGAGATCGTCAGTGGAGGGGGGGGGGGGGGGGGGCTGGGGAGAGAGCGGGGGGTATGCCTGTGTACGAATGTTGGTGAGAGGGGCTGGGGAGAGAGCAGGGGTATGCTGTGTACGAATGTTGATGCTGGGGTGGTAGCGGGGAGGGGGTAGACAAATACGCTGTGCATGTGATCATTACCCCCCCCTCCCCCTCCCCCCCACAAATAAATGGGATTAGTAAAAAGTAGTGCTGATGACAAGATAGATTTAGGAAACTAATTAGGAAGTCGTTTCATTTCCTGACGGACTGGGTGGTGTTCTGCATGCGAGTCCTACATGAGTCTGCATCCCAAATGGCACCCTATTCCCCTTTATAGTGCACTACTTTAGACCAGGGGACTATAACGGGACCATAGGGGCTCTGGTCAGAAGTAGTGCACTATATAGGGAATAGGGTGCCATTTGGGAGGCGGCCATGTTCCTCTGCTGATCTGAGGATGGAATCACACCGCCACGCCGCGGCTTTCTTTAATTTCACCAAATGAAACGGGCAGGAAGTCGCTCACGCCGTTCCTCTAGCTGAGAAGAAAGAGAAAGTTGGTTGAACTATTTCCAAATGGATTGGAGTTTCTGCTCATAAACCGAGTCTCTGATCAGGGAATGATGAGCTGTTTCCATTTCAATAGAAGCATGAAGAACACAAAGCAAAAGGAGACAAATTCCCATTTTAATTTTTAATTATTTTTAAATTATTTTTTGGGGTCTAAACCAATTTAGTATTTGTACACATTTACTGAGTGAGTATTTCTTGTGTTTCATGTCTCTTTATCTTGGCTACATGACACCTTCAATGTGTTTTCTTCCTCCTCTGTTTGCAGTAAGTGTTTCAAAGAGAACTTACTCTGTGATACACTTCTTTAACAGATCATTATTTACTGTATTGTGTTGTAATGGTCACTTTGTTTGATCGTCTGTGAACAACGTGATGTATAGACTGGTACCTACCTTTTATTCGTCGGGGCGGCAGGTAGCCTAGTGGTTAGAGCATTGGGCCAGTAACCGCAAGGTTGCGGGATTGAATCCCCGAGCTGACAAGGTAAAAATCTGTCATTCTGAACATGGCAGTTAACCCCACTGTTCCTAGGCAGTCATTGAAAATACTAATTTGTTCTTAGCTGACTTGCCTAGTTAAATAAAGGTAAATAAACAAACCCTGTGTTTTGGGGGGGTCACTTGAAGACAATTCAAGTCAGTAAGGCAGCATTTACACAGACAGCCCAATTCTGATCCTTTGCCACTAATTGGTATTTTGATAAATCAGATCTTTAGCCAATAATAGAGCAAAAGATCATTGGTATATCATCTAAAATCTGCTCTAAACAAATAAATAGGACTGAGCCTCACCTAAACACATTTATCCTTCTTCATTTGGTAGTAATATAATAGGTCTGAGTCTCACCTCGGCTAGCCTTCTTTAATAAACCGGGATAACCAGATTGCCATATTGCCTCTCATACCTGTCTATTGACTCTAGACAAAGGGATCCCTCTATGTACAGAATGGAAGCATGGACCATCCTCAGAGCATAGTGAAGTATTGATCATCAGTGCAGTGTGTGATATGGAGAAGGTTTCAGTCATGGAACACCTCATTCATTCAGTAAGATGTGAGGTACACAAACACTGAAGGGAACTCAGCAAGAGGGGGCGGAGTGAACTCAGCGAGAGGGGGCGGGGCGTGAATCAGCGCGAGGGGGGCGGGGGAACTCCAGCGAGAGGGGCGGGGTGAACTCAGCGAGAGGGCCAGGGGGAACTCAGCGAGAGGGGCGGGGTGAACTCAAGCAAGGGGGCGGAGTGAACTCAGCGAGAGGGGCGGGGTGAACTCAGCAAGAGGGGCGGGAGTGAACTCAGCGAGAGGGGCGGGGTGAACTCAGCGAGAGGGGGCGGGGTGAACTCAGCGAGAGGGCGGGGGAACTCAGCGAGAGGGGGCGGGGTGAACTCAGCGAGAGGGCAGGGGGAACTCAGCGAGGAGGGGACGGGGGAACTCAGCGAGAGAGGGGCGGGGTGAACTCAGCGGAGAGGCAGGGGGAACTCAGCGCGAGGGGACGGGGGAACTCAGCGAGAGGGGGGCGGGTGAACTCAGCGAGAGGGGCAGGGGAACTCAGCGAGAGGGGACAGGGGGAACTCAGCGAGAGGGGACGGGGGAACTTAGCGAGAGGGGACAGGGGGAACTCGGCGAGAGGGGAATGGGGGAACTCGGCGAGAGGGGCCAGGGGGAACTCGGCGAGAGGGGGCAGGGGGAACTCAGCGAGAGGGGACGGGGGAACTCAGCGAGAGGGGCGGGGTGAACTCAGCGAGAGGGGCAGGGGGAACTCAGCGCGAGGGACGGGGGGAACTCAGCGAGAGGGGCGGGGTGAACTCAGCGAGAGGGGCAGGGGGAACTCAGCGAGAGGGACGGGGGACTCAGCGAGAGGGGGCGGGGGAACTCAGCGAGAGGGGGGCGGGGTGAACTCAGCGAGAGGGGCAGGGGGAACTCAGCGAGAGGGGACGGGGGAACTCAGCGAGAGGGGGCGGGGTGAACTCAGCGAGAGGGGCAGGGGGAACTCAGCGAGAGGGGACAGGGGGAACTCAGCGAGAGGGGCGGGGAACTTAGCGAGAGGGACAGGGGACTCGGCGAGAGGGGAATGGGGGAACTCGGCGAGAGGGGCCAGGGGAACTCGGCGAGAGGGGGCAGGGGAACTTGGCGAGAGGGGGCAGGGCGAACTCAAGCAGAGGGGGCAGGGGGAACTCAGCGAGAGGGGGCAGGGGGAACTCGGCGAGAGGGGCCAGGGGGAACTCAGCGAGAGGGGGCAGGGGGGAACTCGGCGAGAGGGGAACTCGGCGAGAGGGTGCGGGGTGAACTCAGCGAGAGGGAGCAGGGGGAACTCAGCGAGAGGGGTCAGGGGGTGTAGTCCTGCCGGAGCCCACCACTGCTACAACTGTATGAGCCATGGTTTAAACAACATTCTGCTCTACACTGTAGCCTCCTCTTCAATTCACTCAAACAGTAGTCAGCCTACTCACATCAGTCAACAAGGTCTAAACGCACATTCCCATGAAACCGATTGAGATCACAGGGTTGGCATGCCGATGCAGCTTGGACGTTTCACCCATAAAACGTGAGGTATTATCATTCATGATTGACAGTAATGATAGTCTATTTGAAATGAGGTTGGCCTGTTTTGGTGTTTGAGGGTGTTAAAATAGAGACATTTATTTGGTGTTTGAGGGGTGTTAAAAATAAATATATTATTTGGTGTTTGAGACAATATGTGTGGGCAGAGTCAGATGTTGTGATTGGACGATGCATTTTACACATATTAACATTATGGTTTTCAATAGGCTACCTGTCTGTAGAAACGTTGATTGAGAAAATTAAACATCACACTTCAGCACAGGAGAGGGGTACTGGTTGTTATCTATGGCTTAAATAGAACATCAGGAGGAGAGGAGGAGGAGAGGAGAGGAGGAGAGAGGAGGAGGAGAGGAGGAGAGGAGGAGAGGAGAGATGAGAGGAGATGAGAGGAGAGGAGGAAAGGAGAGAGGAGGGAGGAGGTGGAGAGAGGAGGAGAGGAGGAGAGGAGAGATGAGAGGAGATGAGAGGAGAGGAGAAAGGAGAGGAGGAGAGGAGGGAGAGAGAGAGGAGGAGAGGAGGAGGGAGGAGGAGGAGAGGATAGAGGAAGAGTGGATGAGAGGATAGGAGAGGAGAGGAGGAGAAGAGATGAGAGGAGAGGAGAGGAGGAGAGGAGAGGAGGAGAGGAGAGGAAAGGAGGAGGAGGGGAAGGGAGAGGAGAGGAGGGAGAGAGGAGGAGAGGGGGAAGAGAGGAGGGAGAGAGAGAGGATAGGAGGAAAGTGGATGAGAGGATAGGAGGGAGAGGAGGAGAGGAGAGGAAAGGAGGAGGAGGGGGAGGGAAGGAGAGGAGGAGAGAGAGGAGAGGGGGAAGAGAGAGGAGGGTATGGAGAGAAATAAAAGATACTGGAGGACCAGCCCACAGGTCAGGGAGCATCTCTGATCTGAAGCCCTAACATCACCACTTGACCTGGGCATCAGATGAACACCCTCCTCCATGAGGGCTGTGTACCTCTAACGGTCTCCAACATGAAGGGCTTATTAAAGAGGCCTAACGGCTGATTGTTTTCAGATAACGCCTCTGTGTGTGCGTGCGTGGTGCGTGTGCGTGTGCGTGTGTTG
This sequence comes from Salvelinus sp. IW2-2015, assembly GCF_002910315.2. Lineage (NCBI taxonomy): Eukaryota > Metazoa > Chordata > Actinopteri > Salmoniformes > Salmonidae > Salvelinus > Salvelinus sp. IW2-2015. The sequence goes on along the minus strand of NW_019945940.1, from coordinate 22,995 downwards.
TGTGTGTGTGTGTGTGTGTGTGTGTGTGTGTGTGTGTGTGTGTGGTGTGTGTGTGTGTGTGGTGTGTGTGTGTGTTGTGTGTGTGTGTGTTGTGTGTGTGTGTGTGTGTGTGTGTGTGTTGGTGTGTGTGTGTGTGCCGTGCAGCTGATACAGGTCCTGATAAATGCACATTTTAAAACCGGTTCCCTACGGGGCTGTAGCAGCTTATTCAGACTAGTGTAAATGTAGCAGCTAGCTAGGACCCAATATCAAACTCAGTCACACAAAGACCAGCTTCCTGGAAACACTGAGAAGTCCTGCTGAGGTCCTGCTGAGGTCCTGCTGAGGAGTCCTACTGAGGAGTCCTGTTGAGGAGTCCTGCTGAGGAGTCCTGCTGAGGAGCCTGCTGAGGAGTCCTGCTGAGGAGTCCTGTTGAGGAGTCCTGCTGAGGAGTCCTGCTGAGGAGTCCTGCCTGAGGAGTCCTGCTGAGGAGTCCTGCTGAGGAGTCCTGTTGAAGGAGTCCTGTTGAGGAGTCCTGCTGAGGAGTCCTGCTGAGAAGTCCTGTTGAGGAGTCCTGCTGAGAAGTCCTGCTGAGAGTCCTGTGAGGAGTCCTGCTGAGGAGTCCTGTGAGGGGTCCTGTTGAGGAGTCCTGTTGAGGATCCTGTTGAGGAGTCCTGTGAGGAGTCCTGCTGAGGAGTCCTGCTGAGGAGTCCTGCTGAGGAGTCCTGTTGAGGAGTCCTGCTGAGGAGTCCTGCTGAGGAGTCCTGTTGAGGGTCCTGCTGACGAGTCATGTTGAGGAGTCCTGCTGATGAGTCCTGTTTGAGGAGTCCTGCTTGAGGAGTCCTGCAGATGAGTCCTGCTGAGGAGTCCTATAGCCTCCACATTACTCTGTACTGGTCCCCCTGCATATAGCCTCCACATTGACTCTGTACCGGTACCCCCTGTATAGCCTCCACATTGACTCTGTACTGGTACCCCTGTATATAGCCCTCACATTGACTCTGTACGGTACCCCCCTGTATATCTCCACATACCACGACCTTATAGCCTCACATTGACTCTGTACGGTACCCCCCTGTATATAGCCTCCACATTGGACTCGTTACCGGTACCCCCTGTATATAGCCTCCACAATGACTCTGTATGGTACCCCCTGTATATAGCCCTCCACAATGACTCTGTATGGTACCCCCTGTATATAGCCTCCACATTGACTCTGTACTGGTACCCCCTGTATATAGCCCTCACATTGACTCTGTACGCGGTACCCCCTGTATATACCTCCACATTGACTCTGTACCGGTACCCCCTGTATATAGCCTCCACATTGACTCTGTTACTGGTCACCCCTGTAATAGCTTCCACATTGACTCTGTACGGTACCCCCTATATCGCCTCCACATGACTCTGTACGGTACCCCCTGTATATAGCCTCCACATTGACTCTGTACGCGGTACCCCTGTATATAGCCTCCACATTGACTCTGTACCGGTACCCCCTGTATATAGCCTCCACAATGACTCTGTATGGTACCCCTGTATTAGCCTCCAAATGACTCTGTACCGGTACCCCCTGTATATAGCCTCCACAATGACTCTGTATGGTACCCCCTGTATATAGTCTCCACATTGACTCTGTATGGTACCCCTGTATAGCCTCCACATTGACTCTCGTACTGGTACCCACCTGTATATAGCCTCCACATTGACTCTGTATCGGTACCCCTGTATATAGCCTCCACAATGACTCTGTACCGGTACCCCCTGTATATAGCCTCCACAATGACTCTGTCTGGTACCCCCTGTATATAGCCTCCACAATGACTCTGTATGGTACCCCCTGTATATAGTCTCCACTTGACTCTGTATGGTACCCCCTGTATATCGCCTCCACATTGACTCTGTACTGGTACCCCTGTACATTCCTCGCTATTGTTATTTTACTAGGTAATTTTCTTAAAACTGCGTTGTTGGTTAAGGGCTTGTAAGTAAACATTTTCACTGTAAGGTCTACTACACCTGTTGTATTCGGCGCATGTGAGAACTAACATTTGTTTTGATTTGATTTGTAGTGTCATTTTATATTGCCTGCCGACTCAGCCTGAAGTTAATTCCACTGATTTATTGATCACTACGTACGTTCAGTCTGAAACTACCGTCCAATAAGTAGTTTGTGGAATTCAAAACGAGGGGCGTTGTACGAACGAAATAATCAGCGATCGGATGGTCTCTAACAAATCTAACCAATCAGAGTATCAACGTTGATGATGTCATAATATAAGCCGGCTCGGTTTCTTGGACCAATCAGAACGGTCAGAATGTGTTCCCATTTCTAGAAATCATCGGGCAGGGAGGCTAATCCAGACTGATGGTAAAGAAGAAACATCAGTTGGCCGGACGGTGTGACGGGTAGCCAGGCTGACATTTATATGCTGTGTTGAAAAATATTCAAAGCTGGTATTTATGTGACCACAGTGTATTTTATTTTCCATTAACCTTATATTTAACTTTATTTAACTAGAAAATCAGTTAAGAACAAATCTTATTTACAATGACAGCCTGAGTTGTCTGTCTAGCTGTAGGGGTGTGGTGTTGAAGTTACACAGACTTGTGTTTACATTACTGGACTGGACTGATGTAGAATCTACGACAGAATTCATTCGTCTCTCACACGTTTTTAGAGAGGATATCAGAGGTGGTATTCCATTCGTCTCCAATTTTAGAGCGATATCAGAGGTGTTTCATTCGTCTCTCAAGTTTAGAGAGGCATATCAGAGGTGGTATTCATTCGTCTCTCAATGTTTGAGAGGATATCAGAGGTGTATTCATTCATCTCTAAGTTTAGAGAGGATATCAGAGGGTGTATTCATCATCTCTCAACGTTTTAGAGAGGATATCAGAGGTGTATTTCATTCATCTCTCAACGTTTTAGAGAGGATATCAGAGGTGGTATTCATTCATCTCTCAACGTTCTAGAGAGGATATCAGAGTGGTATTCATTCATCTCTCAACGTTTTAGAGAGGATATCAGAGGTGGTATTCATTCCATCTCTCAACGTTTTAGAGAGATATCAGAGGTGGTATATTCATCTCTCAACGTTTAGGAGGATATCAGAGGTGGTATTCATTCGTCTCTCAACGTTCTAGAGGGATATCAGAGTGGTATTCATTCATCTCTCAACGTTTTATGAGAGGTATCGAGGTGGTATTCATTCGTCTCTCAACGTTTTAGAGAGGATATCAGAGGTGGTATTCATTCATCTCTCAACGTTCTAGAGAGGATATCAGAGGTGGTATTCATTCATCTCTCAACGTTTCTAGAGAGGATATCAGAGGTGGTATTCATTCCTCCTCAACGTTTTAGAGAGGATATCAGAGGTGGTTGTTGTGCAGAACTGAGCTGTTCCCCTTGAGTGGGAACAACTCTGTCCACGACTTCCGCGAAGACGGTCCCTCTCCTTGCTCGGCGGCGTTACGCGCGGTCGACGTCACCGTCCTTCTAGCCATCGCTGATCCACGTTTTGGTCTTTGTCTTACACACCTGGTTTCAATTCCCAATTACTTGTTCATTATTTAACCCTCTGTTCCCCATGTTTGAATGTGAGTAATTGTTTATTGTACGGCGGTCCGTATTTGGCCTTGATTTAAACGACGTGTTTTGTGATATATTGAGTAAAAATTGCTTTCATTACTCATATCTGCTGTCCTGCGCCTGACTCATCCACCAGCTACACACAGACGCTTTACACTG